>NW_026123984.1:0-59676 GCF_025177605.1 Cucumis melo
GGACCGCTTTTTACCCCAGGACGAGGAAAACTGAGTCCGGGGCATTCCCGCTCGCGTTTTCTTGGGACGAGCACCGGAAGTCCTCGAGCTCAGCCCGTTTCCTTCGCTGCAAGTGCATTTCCAGTGGTTTCTGACACCGGGACGAGCGGTTCGCCACTCGTTGGAAGCTTCGGCCATCTTTTGGACCGTTTTGGGTCGCACCACAGTTCTCCCTCCAACGAGCTCGCTTCCCGACCTATACCTCCGGAAAACGTGTCAGGGAGCATGCCAGGAGTGTGGGTTGAAGTCCTCGGAGCACGAGACCGAAGATCGAAAGACTTATGACCAATACGGAGCAAAGGGAAGAAACCGTCGGGGGACCGCTTTTTACCCCAGGACGAGAAAACTGAGTCCGGGGCATTCCCGCTCGCGTTTTCTTGGGACGAGCACCGGAAGTCCTCGAGCTCAGCCCGTTTCCTTCGCTGCAAGTGCATTTCCAGTGGTTTCTGACACCGGACGAGCGTTCGCCACTCGTTGGAAGCTTCGGCCATCTTTTGGACCGTTTTGGGTCGCACCACAGTTCTCCCTCCAACCGAGCTCGCTTCCCGACCTATACCTTCGGAAAAACGTTGTCAGGGGAGCATGCCAGGAGTGTGGGTTGAAGTCCTCGGAGCACGAGACCCGAAGATCGAAAGACTTATGACCAATACGGAGCAAAGGGAAGAAACCGTCGGGTGACCGCTTTTTACCCCAGGACGAGAAAACTGAGTCCCGGGGCATTTCCGCTCGCGTTTTCTTGGGGACGAGCACCGGAAGTCCTCGAGCTCAGCCCGTTTCCTTCGCTGCAAGTGCATTTCCAGTGGTTTCTGACACCGGACGAGCGTTCGCCACTCGTTGGAAGCTTCGGCCATCTTTTGGACCGTTTTGGGTCGCACCACAGTTCTCCCTCCAACGAGCTCGCTTCCCGACCTATACCTCCGGAAAACGTGTCAGGGAGCATGCCAGGAGTGTGGGTTGAAGTCCTCGGAGCACGAGACCCGAAGATCGAAAGACTTATGACCAATACGGAGCAAAGGGAAGAAACCGTCGGGGGACCGCTTTTTACCCCAGGACGAGAAAACTGAGAAAAACTGAGTCCGGGGCATTCCCGCTCGCGTTTTCTTGGGGACGAGCACCGGAAGTCCTCGAGCTCAGCCCGTTTCCTTCGCTGCAAGTGCATTTCCAGTGGTTTCTGATACCGGACGAGCGTTCGCCACTCGTTGGAAGCTTCGGCCATCTTTTGGACCGTTTTGGGTCGCACCACAGTTCTCCCTCCAACGAGCTCGCTTCCCGACCTATACCTCCGGAAAACGTGTCAGGGAGCATGCCAGGAGTGTGGGTTGAAGTCCTCGGAGCACGAGACCCGAAGATCGAAAGACTTATGACCAATACGGAGCAAAGGGGAAGAAACCGTCGGGGGACCGCTTTTTACCCCAGGACGAGAAAACTGAGTCCGGGGCATTCCCGCTCGCGTTTTCTTGGGACGAGCACCGGAAGTCCTCGAGCTCAGCCCGTTTCCTTCGCTGCAAGTGCATTTCCAGTGGTTTCTGACACCGGACGAGCGTTCGCCACTCGTTGGAAGCTTCGGCCATCTTTTGGACCGTTTTGGGTCGCACCACAGTTCTCCCTCCAACGAGCTCGCTTCCCGACCTATACCTCCGGAAAACGTGTCAGGGAGCATGCCAGGAGTGTGGGTTGAAGTCCTCGGAGCACGAGACCCGAAGATCGAAAGACTTATGACCAATACGGAGCAAAGGGAAGAAACCGTCGGGGGACCGCTTTTTACCCCAGGTCGAGAAAACTGAGTCCGGGGCATTCCCGCTCGCGTTTTCTTGGGACGAGCACCGGAAGTCCTCGAGCTCAGCCCGTTTCCTTCGCTGCAAGTGCATTTCCAGTGGTTTCTGACTCCGGACGAGCGTTCGCCACTCGTTGGAAGCTTCGGCCATCTTTTGGACCGTTTTGGGTCGCACCACAGTTCTCCCTCCAACGAGCTCGCTTCCCGACCTATACCTCCGAAAAACGTGTCAGGGAGCATGCCAGGAGTGTGGGTTGAAGTCCTCGGAGCACGAGACCTGAAGATCGAAAGACTTATGACCAATACGGAGCAAAGGGAAGAAACCGTCGGGGGACCGCTTTTTACCCCAGGACGAGAAAACTGAGTCCGGGGCATTCCCGCTCGCGTTTTCTTGGGACGAGCACCGGAAGTCCTCGAGCTCAGCCCGTTTCCTTCGCTGCAAGTGCATTTCCAGTGGTTTCTGACACCGGACGAGCGTTCGCCACTCGTTGGAAGCTTCGGCCATCTTTTGGACCGTTTTGGGTCGCACCACAGTTCTCCCTCCAACGAGCTCGCTTCCCGACCTATACCTCCGGAAAACGTGTCAGGGAGCATGCCAGGAGTGTGGGTTGAAGTCCTCGGAGCACGAGACCCGAAGATCGAAAGACTTATGACCAATACGGAGCAAAGGGAAGAAACCGTCGGGGGACCGCTTTTTACCCCAGGACGAGAAAACTGAGTCCGGGGCATTCCCGCTCGCGTTTTCTTGGGACGAGCACCGGAAGTCCTCGAGCTCAGCCCGTTTCCTTCGCTGCAAGTGCATTTCCAGTGGTTTCTGACACCGGACGAGCGTTCGCCACTCGTTGGAAGCTTCGGCCCATCTTTTGGACCGTTTTGGGTCGCACCACAGTTCTCCCTCCAACGAGCTCGCTTCCCGACCTATACCTCCGGAAAACGTGTCAGGGAGCATGCCAGGAGTGTGGGTTGAAGTCCTCGGAGCACGAGACCCGAAGATCGAAAGACTTATGACCAATACGGAGCAAAGGGAAGAAACCGTCGGGGGACCGCTTTTTACCCCAGGACGAGAAAACTGAGTCCGGGGCATTCCCGCTCGCGTTTTCTTGGGACGAGCACCGGAAGTCCTCGAGCTCAGCCCGTTTCCTTCGCTGCAAGTGCATTTCCAGTGGTTTCTGACACCGGGACGAGCGTTCGCCACTCGTTGGAAGCTTCGGCCATCTTTTGGACCGTTTTGGGTCGCACCACAGTTCTCCCTCCAACGAGCTCGCTTCCCGACCTATACCTCCGGAAAACGTGTCAGGGGAGCATGCCAGGAGTGTGGGTTGAAGTCCTCGGAGCACGAGACCCGAAGATCGAAAGACTTATGACCAATACGGAGCAAAGGGAAGAAACCGTCGGGGGGACCGCTTTTTACCCCAGGACGAGAAAACTGAGTCCGGGGCATTCCCGCTCGCGTTTTCTTGGGACGAGCACCGGAAGTCCTCGAGCTCAGCCCGTTTCCTTCGCTGCAAGTGCATTTCCAGTGGTTTCTGACACCGGACGAGCGTTCGCCACTCGTTGGAAGCTTCGGCCATCTTTTGGACCGTTTTGGGGTCGCACCACAGTTCTCCCTCCAACGAGCTCGCTTCCCGACCTATACCTCCGGAAAACGTGTCAGGGAGCATGCCAGGAGTGTGGGTTGAAGTCCTCGGAGCACGAGACCCGAAGATCGAAAGACTTATGACCAATACGGAGCAAAGGGAAGAAACCGTCGGGGGACCGCTTTTTACCCCAGGACGAGAAAACTGAGTCCGGGGCATTCCCGCTCGCGTTTTCTTGGGACGAGCACCGGAAGTCCTCGAGCTCAGCCCGTTTCCTTCGCTGCAAGTGCATTTCCAGTGGTTTCTGACACCGGACGAGCGTTCGCCACTCGTTGGAAGCTTCGGCCATCTTTTGGACCGTTTTGGGTCGCACCACAGTTCTCCCTCCAACGAGCTCGCTTCCCGACCTATACCTCCGGAAAACGTGTCAGGGAGCATGCCAGGAGTGTGGGTTGAAGTCCTCGGAGCACGAGACCCGAAGATCGAAAGACTTATGACCAATACGGAGCAAAGGGAAGAAACCGTCGGGGGACCGCTTTTTACCCCAGGACGAGAAAACTGAGTCCGGGGCATTCCCGCTCGCGTTTTCTTGGGACGAGCACCGGAAGTCCTCGAGCTCAGCCCGTTTCCTTCGCTGCAAGTGCATTTCCAGTGGTTTCTGACACCGGACGAGCGTTCGCCACTCGTTGGAAGCTTCGGCCATCTTTTGGACCGTTTTGGGTCGCACCACAGTTCTCCCTCCAACGAGCTCGCTTCCCGACCTATACCTCCGGAAAACGTGTCAGGGAGCATGCCAGGAGTGTGGGTTGAAGTCCTCGGAGCACGAGACCCGAAGATCGAAAGACTTATGACCAATACGGAGCAAAGGGAAGAAACCGTCGGGGGGACCGCTTTTTACCCCAGGACGAGAAAACTGAGTCCGGGGCATTCCCGCTCGCGTTTTCTTGGGACGAGCACCGGAAGTCCTCGAGCTCAGCCCGTTTCCTTCGCTGCAAGTGCATTTCCAGTGGTTTCTGACACCGGACGAGCGTTCGCCACTCGTTGGAAGCTTCGGCCATCTTTTGGACCGTTTTGGGTCGCACCACAGTTCTCCCTCCAACGAGCTCGCTTCCCGACCTATACCTCCGGAAAACGTGTCAGGGAGCATGCCAGGAGTGTGGGTTGAAGTCCTCGGAGCACGAGACCCGAAGATCGAAAGACTTATGACCAATACGGAGCAAAGGGAAGAAACCGTCGGGGGACCGCTTTTTACCCCAGGACGAGAAAACTGAGTCCGGGGCATTCCCGCTCGCGTTTTCTTGGGACGAGCACCGGAAGTCCTCGAGCTCAGCCCGTTTCCTTCGCTGCAAGTGCATTTCCAGTGGTTTCTGACACCGGACGAGCGTTCGCCACTCGCGTTGGAAGCTTCGGCCATCTTTTGGACCGTTTTGGGTCGCACCACAGTTCTCCCTCCAACGAGCTCGCTTCCCGACCTATACCTCCGGAAAACGTGTCAGGGAGCATGCCAGGAGTGTGGGTTGAAGTCCTCGGAGCACGAGACCCGAAGATCGAAAGACTTATGACCAATACGGAGCAAAGGGAAGAAACCGTCGGGGGACCGCTTTTTACCCCAGGACGAGAAAACTGAGTCCGGGGCATTCCCGCTCGCGTTTTCTTGGGACGAGCACCGGAAGTCCTCGAGCTCAGCCCGTTTCCTTCGCTGCAAGTGCATTTCCAGTGGTTTCTGACACCGGACGAGCGTTCGCCACTCGTTGGAAGCTTCGGCCATCTTTTGGACCGTTTTGGGTCGCACCACAGTTCTCCCTCCAACGAGCTCGCTTCCCGACCTATACCTCCGGAAAACGTGTCAGGGAGCATGCCAGGAGTGTGGGTTGAAGTCCTCGGAGCACGAGACCCGAAGATCGAAAGACTTATGACCAATACGGAGCAAAGGGAAGAAACCGTCGGGGGACCGCTTTTTACCCCAGGACGAGAAAACTGAGTCCGGGGCATTCCCGCTCGCGTTTTCTTGGGACGAGCACCGGAAGTCCTCGAGCTCAGCCCGTTTCCTTCGCTGCAAGTGCATTTCCAGTGGTTTCTGACACCGGACGAGCGTTCGCCACTCGTTGGAAGCTTCGGCCATCTTTTGGACCGTTTTGGGTCGCACCACAGTTCTCCCTCCAACGAGCTCGCTTCCCGACCTATACCTCCGGAAAACGTGTCAGGGAGCATGCCAGGAGTGTGGGTTGAAGTCCTCGGAGCACGAGACCCGAAGATCGAAAGACTTATGACCAATACGGAGCAAAGGGAAGAAACCGTCGGGGGACCGCTTTTTACCCCAGGACGAGAAAACTGAGTCCGGGGCATTCCCGCTCGCGTTTTCTTGGGACGAGCACCGGAAGTCCTCGAGCTCAGCCCGTTTCCTTCGCTGCAAGTGCATTTCCAGTGGTTTCTGACACCGGACGAGCGTTCGCCACTCGTTGGAAGCTTCGGCCATCTTTTGGACCGTTTTGGGTCGCACCACAGTTCTCCCTCCAACGAGCTCGCTTCCCGACCTATACCTCCGGAAAACGTGTCAGGGAGCATGCCAGGAGTGTGGGTTGAAGTCCTCGGAGCACGAGACCCGAAGATCGAAAGACTTATGACCAATACGGAGCAAAGGGAAGAAACCGTCGGGGGACCGCTTTTTACCCCAGGACGAGAAAACTGAGTCCGGGGCATTCCCGCTCGCGTTTTCTTGGGACGAGCACCGGAAGTCCTCGAGCTCAGCCCGTTTCCTTCGCTGCAAGTGCATTTCCAGTGGTTTCTGACACCGGACGAGCGTTCGCCACTCGTTGGAAGCTTCGGCCATCTTTTGGACCGTTTTGGGTCGCACCACAGTTCTCCCTCCAACGAGCTCGCTTCCCGACCTATACCTCCGGAAAACGTGTCAGGGAGCATGCCAGGAGTGTGGGTTGAAGTCCTCGGAGCACGAGACCCGAAGATCGAAAGACTTATGACCAATACGGAGCAAAGGGAAGAAACCGTCGGGGGACCGCTTTTTACCCCAGGACGAGAAAACTGAGTCCGGGGCATTCCCGCTCGCGTTTTCTTGGGACGAGCACCGGAAGTCCTCGAGCTCAGCCCGTTTCCTTCGCTGCAAGTGCATTTCCAGTGGTTTCTGACACCGGACGAGCGTTCGCCACTCGTTGGAAGCTTCGGCCATCTTTTGGACCGTTTTGGGTCGCACCACAGTTCTCCCTCCAACGAGCTCGCTTCCCGACCTATACCTCCGGAAAACGTGTCAGGGAGCATGCCAGGAGTGTGGGTTGAAGTCCTCGGAGCACGAGACCCGAAGATCGAAAGACTTATGACCAATACGGAGCAAAGGGAAGAAACCGTCGGGGGACCGCTTTTTACCCCAGGACGAGAAAACTGAGTCCGGGGCATTCCCGCTCGCGTTTTCTTGGGACGAGCACCGGAAGTCCTCGAGCTCAGCCCGTTTCCTTCGCTGCAAGTGCATTTCCAGTGGTTTCTGACACCGGACGAGCGTTCGCCACTCGTTGGAAGCTTCGGCCATCTTTTGGACCGTTTTGGGTCGCACCACAGTTCTCCCTCCAACGAGCTCGCTTCCCGACCTATACCTCCGGAAAACGTGTCAGGGAGCATGCCAGGAGTGTGGGTTGAAGTCCTCGGAGCACGAGACCCGAAGATCGAAAGACTTATGACCAATACGGAGCAAAGGGAAGAAACCGTCGGGGGACCGCTTTTTACCCCAGGACGAGAAAACTGAGTCCGGGGCATTCCCGCTCGCGTTTTCTTGGGACGAGCACCGGAAGTCCTCGAGCTCAGCCCGTTTCCTTCGCTGCAAGTGCATTTCCAGTGGTTTCTGACACCGGACGAGCGTTCGCCACTCGTTGGAAGCTTCGGCCATCTTTTGGACCGTTTTGGGTCGCACCACAGTTCTCCCTCCAACGAGCTCGCTTCCCGACCTATACCTCCGGAAAACGTGTCAGGGAGCATGCCAGGAGTGTGGGTTGAAGTCCTCGGAGCACGAGACCCGAAGATCGAAAGACTTATGACCAATACGGAGCAAAGGGAAGAAACCGTCGGGGGACCGCTTTTTACCCCAGGACGAGAAAACTGAGTCCGGGGCATTCCCGCTCGCGTTTTCTTGGGACGAGCACCGGAAGTCCTCGAGCTCAGCCCGTTTCCTTCGCTGCAAGTGCATTTCCAGTGGTTTCTGACACCGGACGAGCGTTCGCCACTCGTTGGAAGCTTCGGCCATCTTTTGGACCGTTTTGGGTCGCACCACAGTTCTCCCTCCAACGAGCTCGCTTCCCGACCTATACCTCCGGAAAACGTGTCAGGGAGCATGCCAGGAGTGTGGGTTGAAGTCCTCGGAGCACGAGACCCGAAGATCGAAAGACTTATGACCAATACGGAGCAAAGGGAAGAAACCGTCGGGGGACCGCTTTTTACCCCAGGACGAGAAAACTGAGTCCGGGGCATTCCCGCTCGCGTTTTCTTGGGACGAGCACCGGAAGTCCTCGAGCTCAGCCCGTTTCCTTCGCTGCAAGTGCATTTCCAGTGGTTTCTGACACCGGACGAGCGTTCGCCACTCGTTGGAAGCTTCGGCCATCTTTTGGACCGTTTTGGGTCGCACCACAGTTCTCCCTCCAACGAGCTCGCTTCCCGACCTATACCTCCGGAAAACGTGTCAGGGAGCATGCCAGGAGTGTGGGTTGAAGTCCTCGGAGCACGAGACCCGAAGATCGAAAGACTTATGACCAATACGGAGCAAAGGGAAGAAACCGTCGGGGGACCGCTTTTTACCCCAGGACGAGAAAACTGAGTCCGGGGCATTCCCGCTCGCGTTTTCTTGGGACGAGCACCGGAAGTCCTCGAGCTCAGCCCGTTTCCTTCGCTGCAAGTGCATTTCCAGTGGTTTCTGACACCGGACGAGCGTTCGCCACTCGTTGGAAGCTTCGGCCATCTTTTGGACCGTTTTGGGTCGCACCACAGTTCTCCCTCCAACGAGCTCGCTTCCCGACCTATACCTCCGGAAAACGTGTCAGGGAGCATGCCAGGAGTGTGGGTTGAAGTCCTCGGAGCACGAGACCCGAAGATCGAAAGACTTATGACCAATACGGAGCAAAGGGAAGAAACCGTCGGGGGACCGCTTTTTACCCCAGGACGAGAAAACTGAGTCCGGGGCATTCCCGCTCGCGTTTTCTTGGGACGAGCACCGGAAGTCCTCGAGCTCAGCCCGTTTCCTTCGCTGCAAGTGCATTTCCAGTGGTTTCTGACACCGGACGAGCGTTCGCCACTCGTTGGAAGCTTCGGCCATCTTTTGGACCGTTTTGGGTCGCACCACAGTTCTCCCTCCAACGAGCTCGCTTCCCGACCTATACCTCCGGAAAACGTGTCAGGGAGCATGCCAGGAGTGTGGGTTGAAGTCCTCGGAGCACGAGACCCGAAGATCGAAAGACTTATGACCAATACGGAGCAAAGGGAAGAAACCGTCGGGGGGACCGCTTTTTACCCCAGGACGAGAAAACTGAGTCCGGGGCATTCCCGCTCGCGTTTTCTTGGGACGAGCACCGGAAGTCCTCAAGCTCAGCCCGTTTCCTTCGCTGCAAGTGCATTTCCAGTGGTTTCTGACACCGGACGAGCGTTCGCCACTCGTTGGAAGCTTCGGCCATCTTTTGGACGTTTTGGGTCGCACCACAGTTCTCCCTCCAACGAGCTCGCTTCCCGACCTATACCTCCGGAAAACGTGTCAGGGAGCATGCCAGGAGTGTGGGTTGAAGTCCTCGGAGCACGAGACCCGAAGATCGAAAGACTTATGACCAATACGGAGCAAAGGGAAGAAACCGTCGGGGGACCGCTTTTTACCCCAGGACGAGAAAACTGAGTCCGGGGCATTCCCGCTCGCGTTTTCTTGGGACGAGCACCGGAAGTCCTCGAGCTCAGCCCGTTTCCTTCGCTGCAAGTGCATTTCCAGTGGTTTCTGACACCGGACGAGCGTTCGCCACTCGTTGGAAGCTTCGGCCATCTTTTGGACCGTTTTGGGTCGCACCACAGTTCTCCCTCCAACGAGCTCGCTTCCCGACCTATACCTCCGGAAAACGTGTCAGGGAGCATGCCAGGAGTGTGGGTTGAAGTCCTCGGAGCACGAGACCCGAAGATCGAAAGACTTATGACCAATACGGAGCAAAGGGAAGAAACCGTCGGGGGACCGCTTTTTACCCCAGGACGAGAAAACTGAGTCCGGGGCATTCCTGCTCGCGTTTTCTTGGGACGAGCACCGGAAGTCCTCGAGCTCAGCCCGTTTCCTTCGCTGCAAGTGCATTTCCAGTGGTTTCTGACACCGGACGAGCGTTCGCCACTCGTTGGAAGCTTCGGCCATCTTTTGGACCGTTTTGGGTCGCACCACAGTTCTCCCTCCAACGAGCTCGCTTCCCGACCTATACCTCCGGAAAACGTGTCAGGGAGCATGCCAGGAGTGTGGGTTGAAGTCCTCGGAGCACGAGACCCGAAGATCGAAAGACTTATGACCACTACGGAGCAAAGGGAAGAAACCGTCGGGGGACCGCTTTTTACCCCAGGACGAGAAAACTGAGTCCGGGGCATTCCCGCTCGCGTTTTCTTGGGACGAGCACCGGAAGTCCTCGAGCTCAGCCCGTTTCCTTCGCTGCAAGTGCATTTCCAGTGGTTTCTGACACCGGACGAGCGTTCGCCACTCGTTGGAAGCTTCGGCCATCTTTTGGACCGTTTTGGGTCGCACCACAGTTCTCCCTCCAACGAGCTCGCTTCCCGACCTATACCTCCGGAAAACGTGTCAGGGAGCATGCCAGGAGTGTGGGTTGAAGTCCTCGGAGCACGAGACCCGAAGATCGAAAGACTTATGACCACTACGGAGCAAAGGGAAGAAACCGTCGGGGGACCGCTTTTTACCCCAGGACGAGAAAACTGAGTCCGGGGCATTCCCGCTCGCGTTTTCTTGGGACGAGCACCGGAAGTCCTCGAGCTCAGCCCGTTTCCTTCGCTGCAAGTGCATTTCCAGTGGTTTCTGACACCGGACGAGCGTTCGCCACTCGTTGGAGGCTTCGGCCATCTTTTGGACCGTTTTGGGTCGCACCACAGTTCTCCCTCCAACGAGCTCGCTTCCCGACCTATACCTCCGGAAAACGTGTCAGGGAGCATGCCAGGAGTGTGGGTTGAAGTCCTCGGAGCACGAGACCCGAAGATCGAAAGACTTATGACCAATACGGAGCAAAGGGAAGAAACCGTCGGGGGACAGCTTTTTACCCCAGGACGAGAAAACTGAGTCCGGGGCATTCCCGCTCGCGTTTTCTTGGGACGAGCATCGGAAGTCCTCGAGCTCAGCCCGTTTCCTTCGCTGCAAGTGCATTTCCAGTGGTTTCTGACACCGGACGAGCGTTCGCCACTCGTTGGAAGCTTCGGCCATCTTTTGGACCGTTTTGGGTCGCACCACAGTTCTCCCTCCAACGAGCTCGCTTCCCGACCTATACCTCCGGAAAACGTGTCAGGGAGCATGCCAGGAGTGTGGGTTGAAGTCCTCGGAGCACGAGACCCGAACATCGAAAGACTTATGACCAATACGGAGCAAAGGGAAGAAACCGTCGGGGGACCGCTTTTTACCCCAGGACGAGAAAACTGAGTCCGGGGCATTCCCGCTCGCGTTTTCTTGGGACGAGCACCAGAAGTCCTCGAGCTCAGCCCGTTTCCTTCGCTGCAAGTGCATTTCCAGTGGTTTCTGACACCGGACGAGCGTTCGCCACTCGTTGGAAGCTTCGGCCATCTTTTGGACCGTTTTGGGTCGCACCACAGTTCTCCCTCCAACGAGCTCGCTTCCCGACCTATACCTCCGGAAAACGTGTCAGGGAGCATGCCAGGAGTGTGGGTTGAAGTCCTCGGAGCACGAGACCCGAAGATCGAAAGACTTATGACCAATACGGAGCAAAGGGAAGAAACCGTCGGGGGACCGCTTTTTACCCCAGGACGAGAAAACTGAGTCCGGGGCATTCCCGCTCGCGTTTTCTTGGGACGAGCACCAGAAGTCCTCGAGCTCAGCCCGTTTCCTTCGCTGCAAGTGCATTTCCAGTGGTTTCTGACACCGGACGAGCGTTCGCCACTCGTTGGAAGCTTCGGCCATCTTTTGGACCGTTTTGGGTCGCACCAAAGTTCTCCCTCCAACGAGCTCGCTTCCCGACCTATACCTCCGGAAAACGTGTCAGGGAGCATGCCAGGAGTGTGGGTTGAAGTCCTCGGAGCACGAGACCCGAAGATCGAAAGACTTATGACCACTACGGAGCAAAGGGAAGAAACCGTCGGGGGACCGCTTTTTACCCCAGGACGAGAAAACTGAGTCCGGGGCATTCCCGCTCGCGTTTTCTTGGGACGAGCACCGGAAGTCCTCGAGCTCAGCCCGTTTCCTTCGCTGCAAGTGCATTTCCAGTGGTTTCTGACACCGGACGAGCGTTCGCCACTCGTTGGAGGCTTCGGCCATCTTTTGGACCGTTTTGGGTCGCACCACAGTTCTCCCTCCAACGAGCTCGCTTCCCGACCTATACCTCCGGAAAACGTGTCAGGGAGCATGCCAGGAGTGTGGGTTGAAGTCCTCGGAGCACGAGACCCGAAGATCGAAAGACTTATGACCAATACGGAGCAAAGGGAAGAAACCGTCGGGGGACCGCTTTTTACCCCAGGACGAGAAAACTGAGTCCGGGGCATTCCCGCTCGCGTTTTCTTGGGACGAGCACCGGAAGTCCTCGAGCTCAGCCCGTTTCCTTCGCTGCAAGTGCATTTCCAGTGGTTTCTGACACCGGACGAGCGTTCGCCACTCGTTGGAAGCTTCGGCCATCTTTTGGACCGTTTTGGGTCGCACCACAGTTCTCCCTCCAACGAGCTCGCTTCCCGACCTATACCTCCGGAAAACGTGTCAGGGAGCATGCCAGGAGTGTGGGTTGAAGTCCTCGGAGCACGAGACCCGAAGATCGAAAGACTTATGACCAATACGGAGCAAAGGGAAGAAACCGTCGGGGGACCGCTTTTTACCCCAGGACGAGAAAACTGAGTCCGGGGCATTCCCGCTCGCGTTTTCTTGGGACGAGCACCAGAAGTCCTCGAGCTCAGCCCGTTTCCTTCGCTGCAAGTGCATTTCCAGTGGTTTCTGACACCGGACGAGCGTTCGCCACTCGTTGGAAGTTTCGGCCATCTTTTGGACCGTTTTGGGTCGCACCACAGTTCTCCCTCCAACGAGCTCGCTTCCCGACCTATACCTCCGGAAAACGTGTCAGGGAGCATGCCAGGAGTGTGGGTTGAAGTCCTCGGAGCACGAGACCCGAAGATCGAAAGACTTATGACCAATACGGAGCAAAGGGATGAAACCGTCGGGGGACCGCTTTTTACCCCAGGACGAGAAAATTGAGTCCGGGGCATTCCCGCTCGCGTTTTCTTGGGACGAGCACCGGAAGTCCTCGAGCTCAGCCCGTTTCCTTCGCTGCAAGTGCATTTCCAGTGGTTTCTGACACCGGACGAGCGTTCGCCACTCGTTGGAAGCTTCGGCCATCTTTTGGACCGTTTTGGGTCGCACCACAGTTCTCCCTCCAACGAGCTCGCTTCCCGACCTATACCTCCGGAAAAGGTGTCAGGGAGCATGCCAGGAGTGTGGGTTGAAGTCCTCGGAGCACGAGACCCGAAGATCGAAAGACTTATGACCAATACGGAGCAAAGGGAAGAAACCGTCGGGGGACCGCTTTTTACCCCATGACGAGAAAACTGAGTCCGGGGCATTCCCGCTCGCGTTTTCTTGGGACGAGCACCGGAAGTCCTCGAGCTCAGCCCGTTTCCTTCGCTGCAAGTGCATTTCCAGTGGTTTCTGACACCGGACGAGCGTTCGCCACTCGTTGGAAGCTTCGGCCATCTTTTGGACCGTTTTGGGTCGCACCACAGTTCTCCCTCCAACGAGCTCGCTTCCCGACCTATACCCCCAGAAAACGTGTCAGGGAGCATGCCAGGAGTGTGGGTTGAAGTCCTCGAAGCACGAGACCCGAAGATCGAAAGACTTATGACCAATACGGAGCAAAGGGAAGAAACCGTCGGGGGACCGCTTTTTACCCCAGGACGAGAAAACTGAGTCCGGGGCATTCCCGCTCGCGTTTTCTTGGGACGAGCACCGGAAGTCCTCGAGCTCAGCCCGTTTCCTTCGCTGCAAGTGCATTTCCAGTGGTTTCTGACACCGGACGAGCGTTCGCCACTCGTTGGAGGCTTCGGCCATCTTTTGGACCGGTTTGGGTCGCACCACAGTTCTCCCTCCAACGAGCTCGCTTCCCGACCTATACCTCCGAAAAACGTGTCAGGGAGCATGCCAGGAGTGTGGGTTGAAGTCCTCGGAGCACGAGACCCGAAGATCGAAAGACTTATGACCAATACGAAGCAAAGGGAAGAAACCGTCGGGGGACCGCTTTTTACCCCAGGACGAGAAAACTGAGTCCGGGGCATTCCCGCTCGCGTTTTCTTGGGACGAGCACCGGAAGTCCTCGAGCTCAGCCCGTTTCCTTCGCTGCAAGTGCATTTCCAGTGGTTTCTGACACCGGACGAGCGTTCGCCACTCGTTTGAAGCTTCGGCCATCTTTTGGACCGTTTTGGGTCGCACCACAGTTCTCCCTCCAACGAGCTCGCTTCCCGACCTATACCTCCGGAAAACGTGTCAGGGAGCATGCCAGGAGTGTGGGTTGAAGTCCTCGGAGCACGAGACCCGAAGATCGAAAGACTTATGACCAATACGGAGCAAAGGGAAGAAACCGTCGGGGGACCGCTTTTTACCCCAGGACGAGAAAACTGAGTCCGGGGCATTCCCGCTCGCGTTTTCTTGGGACGAGCACCGGAAGTCCTCGAGCTCAGCCCGTTTCCTTCGCTGCAAGTGCATTTCCAGTGGTTTCTGACACCGGACGAGCGTTCGCCACTCGTTGGAGGCTTCGGCCATCTTTTGGACCGTTTTGGGTCGCACCACAGTTCTCCCTCCAACGAGCTCGCTTCCCGACCTATACCTCCGGAAAACGTGTCAGGGAGCATGCCAGGAGTGTGGGTTGAAGTCCTCGGAGCACGAGACCCGAAGATCGAAAGACTTATGACCAATACGGAGCAAAGGGAAGAAACCGTCGGGGGACCGCTTTTTACCCCAGGACGAGAAAACTGAGTCCGGGGCATTCCCGCTCGCGTTTTCTTGGGACGAGCACCGGAAGTCCTCGAGCTCAGCCCGTTTCCTTCGCTGCAAGTGCATTTCCAGTGGTTTCTGACACCGGACGAGCGTTCGCCACTCGTTGGAGGCTTCGGCCATCTTTTGGACCGTTTTGGGTCGCACCACAGTTCTCCCTCCAACGAGTTCGCTTCCCGACCTATACCTCCGGAAAACGTGTCAGGGAGCATGCCAGGAGTGTGGGTTGAAGTCCTCGGAGCACGAGACCCGAAGATCGAAAGACTTATGACCAATACGGAGCAAAGGGAGGAAACCGTCGGGGGACCGCTTTTTACCCCAGGACGAGAAAACTGAGTCCGGGGCATTCCCGCTCGCGTTTTCTTGGGACGAGCACCGGAAGTCCTCGAGCTCAGCCCGTTTCCTTCGCTGCAAGTGCATTTCCAGTGGTTTCTGACACCGGACGAGCGTTCGCCACTCGTTGGAGGCTTCGGCCATCTTTTGGACCGTTTTGGGTCGCACCACAGTTCTCCCTCCAACGAGCTCGCTTCCCGACCTATACCTCCGGAAAACGTGTCAGGGAGCATGCCAGGAGTGTGGGTTGAAGTCCTCGGAGCACGAGACCCGAAGATCGAAAGACTTATGACCAATACGGAGCAAAGGGAAGAAACCGTCGGGGGACCGCTTTTTACCCCAGGACGAGAAAACTGAGTCCGGGGCATTCCCGCTCGCGTTTTCTTGGGACGAGCACCGGAAGTCCTCGAGCTCAGCCCGTTTCCTTCGCTGCAAGTGCATTTCCAGTGGTTTCTGACACCGGACGAGCGTTCGCCACTCGTTGGAGGCTTCGGCCATCTTTTGGACCGTTTTGGGTCGCACCACAGTTCTCCCTCCAACGAGCTCGCTTCCCGACCTATACCTCCGGAAAACGTGTCAGGGAGCATGCCAGGAGTGTGGGTTGAAGTCCTCGGAGCACGAGACCCGAAGATCGAAAGACTTATGACCAATACGGAGCAAAGGGAAGAAACCGTCGGGGGACCGCTTTTTACCCCATGACGAGAAAACTGAGTCCGGGGCATTCCCGCTCGCGTTTTCTTGGGACGAGCACCGGAAGTCCTCGAGCTCAGCCCGTTTCCTTCGCTGCAAGTGCATTTCCAGTGGTTTCTGACACCGGACGAGCGTTCGCCACTCGTTGGAAGCTTCGGCCATCTTTTGGACCGTTTTGGGTCGCACCACAGTTCTCCCTCCAACGAGCTCGCTTCCCGACCTATACCTCCGGAAAACGTGTCAGGGAGCATGCCAGGAGTGTGGGTTGAAGTCCTCGGAGCACGAGACCCGAAGATCGAAAGACTTATGACCAATACGGAGCAAAGGGAAGAAACCGTCGGGGGACCGCTTTTTACCCCAGGACGAGAAAACTGAGTCCGGGGCATTCCCGCTCGCGTTTTCTTGGGACGAGCACCGGAAGTCCTCGAGCTCAGCCCGTTTCCTTCGCTGCAAGTGCATTTCCAGTGGTTTCTGACACCGGACGAGCGTTCGCCACTCGTTGGAAGCTTCGGCCATCTTTTGGACCGTTTTGGGTCGCACCACAGTTCTCCCTCCAACGAGCTCGCTTCCCGACCTATACCTCCGGAAAACGTGTCAGGGAGCATGCCAGGAGTGTGGGTTGAAGTCCTCGGAGCACGAGACCCGAAGATCGAAAGACTTATGACCAATACGGAGCAAAGGGAAGAAACCGTCGGGGGACCGCTTTTTACCCCAGGACGAGAAAACTGAGTCCGGGGCATTCCCGCTCGCGTTTTCTTGGGACGAGCACCGGAAGTCCTCGAGCTCAGCCCGTTTCCTTCGCTGCAAGTGCATTTCCAGTGGTTTCTGACACCGGACGAGCGTTCGCCACTCGTTGGAAGCTTCGGCCATCTTTTGGACCGTTTTGGGTCGCACCACAGTTCTCCCTCCAACGAGCTCGCTTCCCGACCTATACCTCCGGAAAACGTGTCAGGGAGCATGCCAGGAGTGTGGGTTGAAGTCCTCGGAGCACGAGACCCGAAGATCGAAAGACTTATGACCAATACGGAGCAAAGGGAAGAAACCGTCGGGGGACCGCTTTTTACCCCAGGACGAGAAAACTGAGTCCGGGGCATTCCCGCTCGCGTTTTCTTGGGACGAGCACCGGAAGTCCTCGAGCTCAGCCCGTTTCCTTCGCTGCAAGTTCATTTCCAGTGGTTTCTGACACCGGACGAGCGTTCGCCACTCGTTGGAGGCTTCGGCCATCTTTTGGACCGTTTTGGGTCGCACCACAGTTCTCCCTCCAACGAGCTCGCTTCCCGACCTATACCTCCGGAAAACGTGTCAGGGAGCATGCCAGGAGTGTGGGTTGAAGTCCTCAGAGCACGAGACCCGAAGATCGAAAGACTTATGACCAATACGGAGCAAAGGGAAGAAACCGTCGGGGGACCGCTTTTTACCCCATGACGAGAAAACTGAGTCCGGGGCATTCCCGCTCGCGTTTTCTTGGGACGAGCACCGGAAGTCCTCGAGCTCAGCCCGTTTCCTTCGCTGCAAGTGCATTTCCAGTGGTTTCTGACACCGGACGAGCGTTCGCCACTCGTTGGAAGCTTCGGCCATCTTTTGGACCGTTTTGGGTCGCACCACAGTTCTCCCTCCAACGAGCTCGCTTCCCGACCTATACCTCCGGAAAACGTGTCAGGGAGCATGCCAGGAGTGTGGGTTGAAGTCCTCGGAGCACGAGACCCGAAGATCGAAAGACTTATGACCAATACGGAGCAAAGGGAAGAAACCGTCGGGGGACCGCTTTTTACCCCAGGACGAGAAAACTGAGTCCGGGGCATTCCCGCTCGCGTTTTCTTGGGACGAGCACCGGAAGTCCTCGAGCTCAGCCCGTTTCCTTCGCTGCAAGTGCATTTCCAGTGGTTTCTGACACCGGACGAGCGTTCGCCACTCGTTGGAGGCTTCGGCCATCTTTTGGACCGTTTTGGGTCGCACCACAGTTCTCCCTCCAACGAGCTCGCTTCCCGACCTATACCTCCGGAAAACGTGTCAGGGAGCATGCCAGGAGTGTGGGTTGAAGTCCTCGGAGCACGAGACCCGAAGATCGAAAGACTTATGACCAATACGGAGCAAAGGGAAGAAACCGTCGGGGGACCGCTTTTTACCCATTGACGAGAAAACTGAGTCCGGGGCATTCCCGCTCGCGTTTTCTTGGGACGAGCACCGGAAGTCCTCGAGCTCAGCCCGTTTCCTTCGCTGCAAGTGCATTTCCAGTGGTTTCTGACACCGGACGAGCGTTCGCCACTCGTTGGAAGCTTCGGCCATCTTTTGGACCGTTTTGGGTCGCACCACAGTTCTCCCTCCAACGAGCTCGCTTCCCGACCTATACCCCCGGAAAACGTGTCAGGGAGCATGCCAGGAGTGTGGGTTGAAGTCCTCGAAGCACGAGACCCGAAGATCGAAAGACTTATGACCAATACGGAGCAAAGGGAAGAAACCGTCGGGGGACCGCTTTTTACCCCAGGACGAGAAAACTGAGTCCGGGGCATTCCCGCTCGCGTTTTCTTGGGACGAGCACCGGAAGTCCTCGAGCTCAGCCCGTTTCCTTCGCTGCAAGTGCATTTCCAGTGGTTTCTGACACCGGACGAGCGTTCGCCACTCGTTGGAGGCTTCGGCCATCTTTTGGACCGTTTTGGGTCGCACCACAGTTCTCCCTCCAACGAGCTCGCTTCCCGACCTATACCTCCGAAAAACGTGTCAGGGAGCATGCCAGGAGTGTGGGTTGAAGTCCTCGGAGCACGAGACCCGAAGATCGAAAGACTTATGACCAATACGGAGCAAAGGGAAGAAACCGTCGGGGGACCGCTTTTTACCCCAGGAAGAGAAAACTGAGTCCGGGGCATTCCCGCTCGCGTTTTCTTGGGACGAGCACCGGAAGTCCTCGAGCTCAGCCCGTTTCCTTCGCTGCAAGTGCATTTCCAGTGGTTTCTGACACCGGACGAGCGTTCGCCACTCGTTGGAAGCTTCGGCCATCTTTTGGACCGTTTTGGGTCGCACCACAGTTCTCCCTCCAACGAGCTCGCTTCCCGACCTATACCTCCGGAAAACGTGTCAGGGAGCATGCCAGGAGTGTGGGTTGAAGTCCTCGGAGCACGAGACCCGAAGATCGAAAGACTTATGACCAATACGGAGCAAAGGGAAGAAACCGTCGGGGGGACCGCTTTTTACCCCAGGACGAGAAAACTGAGTCCGGGGCATTCCCGCTCGCGTTTTCTTGGGACGAGCACCGGAAGTCCTCGAGCTCAGCCCGTTTCCTTCGCTGCAAGTGCATTTCCAGTGGTTTCTGACACCGGACGAGCGTTCGCCACTCGTTGGAAGCTTCGGCCATCTTTCGGACCGTTTTGGGTCGCACCACAGTTCTCCCTCCAACGAGCTCGCTTCCCGACCTATACCTCCGGAAAACGTGTCAGGGAGCATGCCAGGAGTGTGGGTTGAAGTCCTCGGAGCACGAGACCCGAATATCGAAAGACTTATGACCAATACGGAGCAAAGGGAAGAAACCGTCGGGGGACCGCTTTTTACCCCAGGACGAGAAAACTGAGTCCGGGGCATTCCCGCTCACGTTTTCTTGGGACGAGCACCGGAAGTCCTCGAGCTCAGCCCGTTTCCTTCGCTGCAAGTGCATTTCCAGTGGTTTCTGACACCGGACGAGCGTTCGCCACTCGTTGGAAGCTTCGGCCATCTTTTGGACCGTTTTGGGTCGCACCACAGTTCTCCCTCCAACGAGCTCGCTTCCCGTCCTATACCTCCGGAAAACGTGTCAGGGAGCATGCCAGGAGTGTGGGTTGAAGTCCTCGGAGCACGAGACCCGAAGATCGAAAGACTTATGACCAATACGGAGCAAAGGGAAGAAACCGTCGGGGGACCGCTTTTTACCCCAGGACGAGAAAACTGAGTCCGGGGCATTCCCGCTCGCGTTTTCTTGGGACGAGCACCGGAAGTCCTCGAGCTCAGCCCGTTTCCTTCGCTGCAAGTGCATTTCCAGTGGTTTCTGACACCGGACGAGCGTTCGCCACTCGTTGGAAGCTTCGGCCATCTTTTGGAC
This sequence comes from Cucumis melo, assembly GCF_025177605.1. NCBI lineage: Eukaryota > Viridiplantae > Streptophyta > Magnoliopsida > Cucurbitales > Cucurbitaceae > Cucumis > Cucumis melo. Next base: position 19,683 of record NW_026123984.1, read on the forward strand.
CGTTTTGGGTCGCACCACAGTTCTCCCTCCAACGAGCTCGCTTCCCGACCTATACCACCGGAAAACGTGTCAGGGTGCATGCCAGGACTGTGGGTTGAAGTCCTCGGAGCACGAGACCCGAAGATCGAAAGACTTATGACCAATACGGAGCAAAGGGAAGAAACCGTCGGGGGACCGCTTTTTACCCCAGGACGAGAAAACTGAGTCCGGGGCATTCCCGCTCGCGTTTTCTTGGGACGAGCACCGGAAGTCCTCGAGCTCAGCCCGTTTCCTTCGCTGCAAGTGCATTTCCAGTGGTTTCTGACACCGGACGAGCGTTCGCCACACGTTGGAAGCTTCGGCCATCTTTTGGACCGTTTTGGGTCGCACCACAGTTCTCCCTCCAACCAGCTCGCTTCCCGACCTATACCACCGGAAAACGTGTCAGGGAGCATGCCAGGACTGTGGGTTGAAGTCCTCGGAGCACGAGACCCGAAGATCGAAAGACTTATGACCAATACGGAGCAAAGGGAAGAAACCGTCGGGGGACCGCTTTTTACCCCAGGACGAGAAAACTGAGTCCGGGGCATTCCCGCTCGCGTTTTCTTGGGACGAGCACCGGAAGTCCTCGAGCTCAGCCCGTTTCCTTCGCTGCAAGTGCATTTCCAGTGGTTTCTGACACCGGACGAGCGTTCGCCACTCGTTGGAAGCTTCGGCCATCTTTTGGACCGTTTTGGGTCGCACCACAGTTCTCCCTCCAACGAGCTCGCTTCCCGACCTATACCTCCGGAAAACGTGTCAGGGAGCATGCCAGGAGTGTGGGTTGAAGTCCTCGGAGCACGAGACCCGAATATCGAAAGACTTATGACCAATACGGAGCAAAGGGAAGAAACCGTCGGGGGACCGCTTTTTACCCCAGGACGAGAAAACTGAGTCCGGGGCATTTCCGCTCGCGTTTTCTTGGGACGAGCACCGGAAGTCCTCGAGCTCAGCCCGTTTCCTTCGCTGCAAGTGCATTTCCAGTGGTTTCTGACACCGGACGAGCGTTCGCCACTCGTTGGAAGCTTCGGCCATCTTTTGGACCGTTTTGGGTCGCACCACAGTTCTCCCTCCAACGAGCTCGCTTCCCGACCTATACCTCCGAAAAACGTGTCAGGGAGCATGCCAGGAGTGTGGGTTGAAGTCCTCGGAGCACGAGACCCGAAGATCGAAAGACTTATGACCAATACGGAGCAAAGGGAAGAAACCGTCGGGGGACCGCTTTTTACCCCAGGACGAGAAAACTGAGTCCGGGGCATTCCCGCTCGCGTTTTCTTGGGACGAGCACCGGAAGTCCTCGAGCTCAGCCCGTTTCCTTCGCTGCAAGTGCATTTCCAGTGGTTTCTGACACCGGACGAGCGTTCGCCACTCGTTGGAAGCTTCGGCCATGTTTTGGACCGTTTTGGGTCGCACCACAGTTCTCCCTCCAACGAGCTCGCTTCCCGACCTATACCTCCGGAAAACGTGTCAGGGAGCATGCCAGGAGTGTGGGTTGAAGTCCTCGGAGCACGAGACCCGAATATCGAAAGACTTATGACCAATACGGAGCAAAGGGAAGAAACCGTCGGGGGACCGCTTTTTACCCCAGGACGAGAAAACTGAGTCCGGGGCATTTCCGCTCGCGTTTTCTTGGGACGAGCACCGGAAGTCCTCGAGCTCAGCCCGTTTCCTTCGCTGCAAGTGCATTTCCAGTGGTTTCTGACACCGGACGAGCGTTCGCCACTCGTTGGAAGCTTCGGCCATCTTTTGGACCGTTTTGGGTCGCACCACAGTTCTCCCTCCAACGAGCTCGCTTCCCGACCTATACCTCCGAAAAACGTGTCAGGGAGCATGCCAGGAGTGTGGGTTGAAGTCCTCGGAGCACGAGACCCGAAGATCGAAAGACTTATGACCAATACGGAGCAAAGGGAAGAAACCGTCGGGGGACCGCTTTTTACCCCAGGACGAGAAAACTGAGTCCGGGGCATTCCCGCTCGCGTTTTCTTGGGACGAGCACCGGAAGTCCTCGAGCTCAGCCCGTTTCCTTCGCTGCAAGTGCATTTCCAGTGGTTTCTGACACCGGACGAGCGTTCGCCACTCTTTGGAAGCTTCGGCCATCTTTTGGACCGTTTTGGGTCGCACCACAGTTCTCCCTCCAACGAGCTCGCTTCCCGACCTATACCTCCGGAAAACGTGTCAGGGAGCATGCCAGGAGTGTGGGTTGAAGTCCTCGGAGCACGAGACCCGAAGATCGAAAGACTTATGACCAATACGGAGCAAAGGGAAGAAACCGTCGGGGGACCGCTTTTTACCCCAGGACGAGAAAACTGAGTCCGGGGCATTCCCGCTCGCGTTTTCTTGGGACGAGCACCGGAAGTCCTCGAGCTCAGCCCGTTTCCTTCGCTGCAAGTGCATTTCCAGTGGTTTCTGACACCGGACGAGCGTTCGCCACTCGTTGGAAGCTTCGGCCATCTTTCGGACCGTTTTGGGTCGCACCACAGTTCTCCCTCCAACGAGCTCGCTTCCCGACCTATACCTCCGGAAAACGTGTCAGGGAGCATGCCAGGAGTGTGGGTTGAAGTCCTCGGAGCACGAGACCCGAATATCGAAAGACTTATGACCAATACGGAGCAAAGGGAAGAAACCGTCGGGGGACCGCTTTTTACCCCAGGACGAGAAAACTGAGTCCGGGGCATTCCCGCTCGCGTTTTCTTGGGACGAGCACCGGAAGTCCTCGAGCTCAGCCCGTTTCCTTCGCTGCAAGTGCATTTCCAGTGGTTTCTGACACCGGACGAGCGTTCGCCACTCGTTGGAAGCTTCGGCCATCTTTTGGACCGTTTTGGGTCGCACCACAGTTCTCCCTCCAACGAGCTCGCTTCCCGACCTATACCTCCGGAAAACGTGTCAGGGAGCATGCCAGGAGTGTGGGTTGAAGTCCTCGGAGCACGAGACCCGAAGATCGAAAGACTTATGACCAATACGGAGCAAAGGGAAGAAACCGTCGGGGGACCGCTTTTTACCCCAGGACGAGAAAACTGAGTCCGGGGCATTCCCGCTCGCGTTTTCTTGGGACGAGCACCGGAAGTCCTCGAGCTCAGCCCGTTTCCTTCGCTGCAAGTGCATTTCCAGTGGTTTCTGACACCGGACGAGCGTTCGCCACTCGTTGGAAGCTTCGGCCATCTTTTGGATCGTTTTGGGTCGCACCACAGTTCTCCCTCCAACGAGCTCGCTTCCCGACCTATACCTCCGGAAAACGTGTCAGGGAGCATGCCAGGAGTGTGGGTTGAAGTCCTCGGAGCACGAGACCCGAATATCGAAAGACTTATGACCAATACGGAGCAAAGGGAAGAAACCGTCGGGGGACCGCTTTTTACCCCAGGACGAGAAAACTGAGTCCGGGGCATTCCCGCTCGCGTTTTCTTGGGACGAGCACCGGAAGTCCTCGAGCTCAGCCCGTTTCCTTCGCTGCAAGTGCATTTCCAGTGGTTTCTGACACCGGACGAGCGTTCGCCACTCGTTGGAAGCTTCGGCCATCTTTTGGACCGTTTTGGGTCGCACCACAGTTCTCCCTCCAACGAGCTCGCTTCCCGACCTATACCTCCGGAAAACGTGTCAGGGAGCATGCCAGGAGTGTGGGTTGAAGTCCTCGGAGCACGAGACCCGAATATCGAAAGACTTATGACCAATACGGAGCAAAGGGAAGAAACCGTCGGGGGACCGCTTTTTACCCCAGGACGAGAAAACTGAGTCCGGGGCATTTCCGCTCGCGTTTTCTTGGGACGAGCACCGGAAGTCCTCGAGCTCAGCCCGTTTCCTTCGCTGCAAGTGCATTTCCAGTGGTTTCTGACACCGGACGAGCGTTCGCCACTCGTTGGAAGCTTCGGCCATCTTTTGGACCGTTTTGGGTCGCACCACAGTTCTCCCTCCAACGAGCTCGCTTCCCGACCTATACCTCCGAAAAACGTGTCAGGGAGCATGCCAGGAGTGTGGGTTGAAGTCCTCGGAGCACGAGACCGAAGATCGAAAGACTTATGACCAATACGGAGCAAAGGGAAGAAACCGTCGGGGGACCGCTTTTTACCCCAGGACGAGAAAACTGAGTCCGGGGCATTCCCGCTCGCGTTTTCTTGGGACGAGCACCGGAAGTCCTCGAGCTCAGCCCGTTTCCTTCGCTGCAAGTGCATTTCCAGTGGTTTCTGACACCGGACGAGCGTTCGCCACTCGTTGGAAGCTTCGGCCATGTTTTGGACCGTTTTGGGTCGCACCACAGTTCTCCCTCCAACGAGCTCGCTTCCCGACCTATACCTCCGGAAAACGTGTCAGGGAGCATGCCAGGAGTGTGGGTTGAAGTCCTCGGAGCACGAGACCCGAATATCGAAAGACTTATGACCAATACGGAGCAAAGGGAAGAAACCGTCGGGGGACCGCTTTTTACCCCAGGACGAGAAAACTGAGTCCGGGGCATTTCCGCTCGCGTTTTCTTGGGACGAGCACCGGAAGTCCTCGAGCTCAGCCCGTTTCCTTCGCTGCAAGTGCATTTCCAGTGGTTTCTGACACCGGACGAGCGTTCGCCACTCGTTGGAAGCTTCGGCCATCTTTTGGACCGTTTTGGGTCGCACCACAGTTCTCCCTCCAACGAGCTCGCTTCCCGACCTATACCTCCGAAAAACGTGTCAGGGAGCATGCCAGGAGTGTGGGTTGAAGTCCTCGGAGCACGAGACCCGAAGATCGAAAGACTTATGACCAATACGGAGCAAAGGGAAGAAACCGTCGGGGGACCGCTTTTTACCCCAGGACGAGAAAACTGAGTCCGGGGCATTCCCGCTCGCGTTTTCTTGGGACGAGCACCGGAAGTCCTCGAGCTCAGCCCGTTTCCTTCGCTGCAAGTGCATTTCCAGTGGTTTCTGACACCGGACGAGCGTTCGCCACTCGTTGGAAGCTTCGGCCATCTTTTGGACCGTTTTGGGTCGCACCACAGTTCTCCCTCCAACGAGCTCGCTTCCCGACCTATACCTCCGGAAAACGTGTCAGGGAGCATGCCAGGAGTGTGGGTTGAAGTCCTCGGAGCACGAGACCCGAATATCGAAAGACTTATGACCAATACGGAGCAAAGGGAAGAAACCGTCGGGGGACCGCTTTTTACCCCAGGACGAGAAAACTGAGTCCGGGGCATTCCCGCTCGCGTTTTCTTGGGACGAGCACCGGAAGTCCTCGAGCTCAGCCCGTTTCCTTCGCTGCAAGTGCATTTCCAGTGGTTTCTGACACCGGACGAGCGTTCGCCACTCTTTGGAAGCTTCGGCCATCTTTTGGACCGTTTTGGGTCGCACCACAGTTCTCCCTCCAACGAGCTCGCTTCCCGACCTATACCTCCGGAAAACGTGTCAGGGAGCATGCCAGGAGTGTGGGTTGAAGTCCTCGGAGCACGAGACCCGAAGATCGAAAGACTTATGACCAATACGGAGCAAAGGGAAGAAACCGTCGGGGGACCGCTTTTTACCCCAGGACGAGAAAACTGAGTCCGGGGCATTCCCGCTCGCGTTTTCTTGGGACGAGCACCGGAAGTCCTCGAGCTCAGCCCGTTTCCTTCGCTGCAAGTGCATTTCCAGTGGTTTCTGACACCGGACGAGCGTTCGCCACTCGTTGGAAGCTTCGGCCATCTTTTGGACCGTTTTGGGTCGCACCACAGTTCTCCCTCCAACGAGCTCGCTTCCCGACCTATACCTCCGGAAAACGTGTCAGGGAGCATGCCAGGAGTGTGGGTTGAAGTCCTCGGAGCACGAGACCCGAAGATCGAAAGACTTATGACCAATACGGAGCAAAGGGAAGAAACCGTCGGGGGACCGCTTTTTACCCCAGGACGAGAAAACTGAGTCCGGGGCATTCCCGCTCGCGTTTTCTTGGGACGAGCACCGGAAGTCCTCGAGCTCAGCCCGTTTCCTTCGCTGCAAGTGCATTTCCAGTGGTTTCTGACACCGGACGAGCGTTCGCCACTCGTTGGAAGCTCGGCCATCTTTTGGACCGTTTTGGGTCGCACCACAGTTCTCCCTCCAACGAGCTCGCTTCCCGACCTATACCTCCGGAAAACGTGTCAGGGAGCATGCCAGGAGTGTGGGTTGAAGTCCTCGGAGCACGAGACCCGAAGATCGAAAGACTTATGACCAATACGGAGCAAAGGGAAGAAACCGTCGGGGGACCGCTTTTTACCCCAGGACGAGAAAACTGAGTCCGGAGCATTACCGCTCGCGTTTTCTTGGGACGAGCACCGGAAGTCCTCGAGCTCAGCCTGTTTCCTTCGCTGCAAGTGCATTTCCAGTGGTTTCTGACACCGGACGAGCGTTCGCCACTCGTTGGAAGCTTCGGCCATCTTTTGGACCGTTTTGGGTCGCACCACAGTTCTCCCTCCAACGAGCTCGCTTCCCGACCTATACCTCCGGAAAACGTGTCAGGGAGCATGCCAGGAGTGTGGGTTGAAGTCCTCGGAGCACGAGACCCGAAGATCGAAAGACTTATGACCAATACGGAGCAAAGGGAAGAAACCGTCGGGGGACCGCTTTTTACCCCAGGACGAGAAAACTGAGTCCGGGGCATTCCCGCTCGCGTTTTCTTGGGACGAGCACCGGAAGTCCTCGAGCTCAGCCCGTTTCCTTCGCTGCAAGTGCATTTCCAGTGGTTTCTGACACCGGACGAGCGTTCGCCACTCGTTGGAAGCTTCGGCCATCTTTTGGACCGTTTTGGGTCGCACCACAGTTCTCCCTCCAACGAGCTCGCTTCCCGACCTATACCTCCGGAAAACGTGTCAGGGAGCATGCCAGGAGTGTGGGTTGAAGTCCTCGGAGCACGAGACCCGAAGATCGAAAGACTTATGACCAATACGGAGCAAAGGGAAGAAACCGTCGGGGGACCGCTTTTTACCCCAGGACGAGAAAACTGAGTCCGGGGCATTCCCGCTCGCGTTTTCTTGGGACGAGCACCGGAAGTCCTCGAGCTCAGCCCGTTTCCTTCGCTGCAAGTGCATTTCCAGTGGTTTCTGACACCGGACGAGCGTTCGCCACTCGTTGGAAGCTTCGGCCATCTTTTGGACCGTTTTGGGTCGCACCACAGTTCTCCCTCCAACGAGCTCGCTTCCCGACCTATACCTCCGGAAAACGTGTCAGGGAGCATGCCAGGAGTGTGGGTTGAAGTCCTCGGAGCACGAGACCCGAAGATCGAAAGACTTATGACCAATACGGAGCAAACGGAAGAAACCGTCGGGGGACCGCTTTTTACCCCAGGACGAGAAAACTGAGTCCGGGGCATTCCCGCTCGCGTTTTCTTGGGACGAGCACCGGAAGTCCTCGAGCTCAGCCCGTTTCCTTCGCTGCAAGTGCATTTCCAGTGGTTTCTGACACCGGACGAGCGTTCGCCACTCGTTGGAAGCTTCGGCCATCTTTTGGACCGTTTTGGGTCGCACCACAGTTCTCCCTCCAACGAGCTCGCTTCCCGACCTATACCTCCGGAAAACGTGTCAGGGAGCATGCCAGGAGTGTGGGTTGAAGTCCTCGGAGCACGAGACCCGAAGATCGAAAGACTTATGACCAATACGGAGCAAAGGGAAGAAACCGTCGGGGGACCGCTTTTTACCCCAGGACGAGAAAACTGAGTCCGGAGCATTACCGCTCGCGTTTTCTTGGGACGAGCACCGGAAGTCCTCGAGCTCAGCCCGTTTCCTTCGCTGCAAGTGCATTTCCAGTGGTTTCTGACACCGGACGAGCGTTCGCCACTCGTTGGAAGCTTCGGCCATCTTTTGGACCGTTTTGGGTCGCACCACAGTTCTCCCTCCAACGAGCTCGCTTCCCGACCTATACCTCCGGAAAACGTGTCAGGGAGCATGCCAGGAGTGTGGGTTGAAGTCCTCGGAGCACGAGACCCGAAGATCGAAAGACTTATGACCAATACGGAGCAAAGGGAAGAAACCGTCGGGGGACCGCTTTTTACCCCAGGACGAGAAAACTGAGTCCGGGGCATTCCCGCTCGCGTTTTCTTGGGACGAGCACCGGAAGTCCTCGAGCTCAGCCCGTTTCCTTCGCTGCAAGTGCATTTCCAGTGGTTTCTGACACCGGACGAGCGTTCGCCACTCGTTGGAAGCTTCGGCCATCTTTTGGACCGTTTTGGGTCGCACCACAGTTCTCCCTCCAACGAGCTCGCTTCCCGACCTATACCTCCGGAAAACGTGTCAGGGAGCATGCCAGGAGTGTGGGTTGAAGTCCTCAGAGCACGAGACCCGAATATCGAAAGACTTATGACCAATACGGAGCAAAGGGAAGAAACCGTCGGGGGACCGCTTTTTACCCCAGGACGAGAAAACTGAGTCCGGGGCATTCCCGCTCGCGTTTTCTTGGGACGAGCACCGGAAGTCCTCGAGCTCAGCCCGTTTCCTTCGCTGCAAGTGCATTTCCAGTGGTTTCTGACACCGGACGAGCGTTCGCCACTCGTTGGAAGCTTCGGCCATCTTTTGGACCGTTTTGGGTCGCACCACAGTTCTCCCTCCAACGAGCTCGCTTCCCGACCTATACCTCCGGAAAACGTGTCAGGGAGCATGCCAGAAGTGTGGGTTGAAGTCCTCGGAGCACGAGACCCGAAGATCGAAAGACTTATGACCAATACGGAGCAAAGGGAAGAAACCGTCGGGGGACCGCTTTTTACCCCAGGACGAGAAAACTGAGTCCGGGGCATTCCCGCTCGCGTTTTCTTGGGACGAGCACCGGAAGTCCACGAGCTCAGCCCGTTTCCTTCGCTGCAAGTGCATTTCCAGTGGTTTCTGACACCGGACGAGCGTTCGCCACTCGTTGGAAGCTTCGGCCATCTTTTGGACCGTTTTGGGTCGCACCACAGTTCTCCCTCCAACGAGCTCGCTTCCCGACCTATACCTCCGGAAAACGTGTCAGGGAGCATGCCAGGAGTGTGGGTTGAGGTCCTCGGAGCACGAGATCCGAAGATCGAAAGACTTATGACCAATACGGATCAAAGGGAAGAAACCGTCGGGGGACCGCTTTTTACCCCAGGACGAGAAAACTGAGTCCGGGGCATTCCCGCTCGCGTTTTCTTGGGACGAGCACCGGAAGTCCTCGAGCTCAGCCCGTTTCCTTCGCTGCAAGTGCATTTCCAGTGGTTTCTGACACCGGACGAGCGTTCGCCACTCGTTGGAAGCTTCGGCCATCTTTTGGACCGTTTTGGGTCGCACCACAGTTCTCCCTCCAACGAGCTCGCTTCCCGACCTATACCTCCGGAAAACGTGTCAGGGAGCATGCCAGGAGTGTGGGTTGAAGTCCTCAGAGCACGAGACCCGAATATCGAAAGACTTATGACCAATACGGAGCAAAGGGAAGAAACCGTCGGGGGACCGCTTTTTACCCCAGGACGAGAAAACTGAGTCCGGGGCATTCCCGCTCGCGTTTTCTTGGGACGAGCACCGGAAGTCCTCGAGCTCAGCCCGTTTCCTTCGCTGCAAGTGCATTTCCAGTGGTTTCTGACACCGGATGAGCGTTCGCCACTCGTTGGAGGCTTCGGCCATCTTTTGGACCGTTTTGGGTCGCACCACAGTTCTCCCTCCAACGAGCTCGCTTCCCGACCTATACCTCCGGAAAACGTGTCAGGGAGCATGCCAGGAGTGTGGGTTGAAGTCCTCGGAGCACGAGACCCGAAGATCGAAAGACTTATGACCAATACGGAGCAAAGGGAAGAAACCGTCGGGGGACCGCTTTTTACCCCAGGACGAGAAAACTGAGTCCGGAGCATTACCGCTCGCGTTTTCTTGGGACGAGCACCGGAAGTCCTCGAGCTCAGCCCGTTTCCTTCGCTGCAAGTGCATTTCCAGTGGTTTCTGACACCGGACGAGCGTTCGCCACTCGTTGGAAGCTTCGGCCATCTTTTGGACCGTTTTGGGTCGCACCACAGTTCTCCCTCCAACGAGCTCGCTTCCCGACCTATACCTCCGGAAAACGTGTCAGGGAGCATGCCAGGAGTGTGGGTTGAAGTCCTCGGAGCACGAGACCCGAAGATCGAAAGACTTATGACCAATACGGAGCAAAGGGAAGAAACCGTCGGGGGACCGCTTTTTACCCCAGGACGAGAAAACTGAGTCCGGGGCATTCCCGCTCGCGTTTTCTTGGGACGAGCACCGGAAGTCCTCGAGCTCAGCCCGTTTCCTTCGCTGCAAGTGCATTTCCAGTGGTTTCTGACACCGGACGAGCGTTCGCCACTCGTTGGAAGCTTCGGCCATCTTTTGGACCGTTTTGGGTCGCACCACAGTTCTCCCTCCAACGAGCTCGCTTCCCGACCTATACCTCCGGAAAACGTGTCAGGGAGCATGCCAGGAGTGTGGGTTGAAGTCCTCGGAGCACGAGACCCGAAGATCGAAAGACTTATGACCAATACGGAGCAAAGGGAAGAAACCGTCGGGGGACCGCTTTTTACCCCAGGACGAGAAAACTGAGTCCGGGGCATTCCCGCTCGCGTTTTCTTGGGACGAGCACCTGAAGTCCTCGAGCTCAGCCCGTTTCCTTCGCTGCAAGTGCATTTCCAGTGGTTTCTGACACCGGACGAGCGTTCGCCACTCGTTGGAAGCTTCGGCCATCTTTTGGACCGTTTTGGGTCGCACCACAGTTCTCCCTCCAACGAGCTCGCTTCCCGACCTATACCTCCGGAAAACGTGTCAGGGAGCATGCCAGGAGTGTGGGTTGAAGTCCTCGGAGCACGAGACCCGAATATCGAAAGACTTATGACCAATACGGAGCAAAGGGAAGAAACCGTCGGGGGACCGCTTTTTACCCCAGGACGAGAAAACTGAGTCCGGGGCATTCCCGCTCGCGTTTTCTTGGGACGAGCACCGGAAGTCCTCGAGCTCAGCCCGTTTCCTTCGCTGCAAGTGCATTTCCAGTGCTTTCTGACACCGGACGAGCGTTCGCCACTCGTTGGAAGCTTCGGCCATCTTTTGGACCGTTTTGGGTCGCACCACAGTTCTCCCTCCAACGAGCTCGCTTCCCGACCTATACCTCCGGAAAACGTGTCAGGGAGCATGCCTGAAGTGTGGGTTGAAGTCCTCGGAGCACGAGACCCGAAGATCGAAAGACTTATGACCAATACGGAGCAAAGGGAAGAAACCGTCGGGGGACCGCTTTTTACCCCAGGACGAGAAAACTGAGTCCGGGGCATTCCCGCTCGCGTTTTCTTGGGACGAGCACCGGAAGTCCTCGAGCTCAGCCCGTTTCCTTCGCTGCAAGTGCATTTCCAGTGGTTTCTGACACCGGACGAGCGTTCGCCACTCGTTGGAAGCTTCGGCCATCTTTTGGACCGTTTTGGGTCGCACCACAGTTCTCCCTCCAACGAGCTCGCTTCCCGACCTATACCTCCGGAAAACGTGTCAGGGAGCATGCCAGGAGTGTGGGTTGAAGTCCTCGGAGCACGAGACCCGAAGATCGAAAGACTTATGACCAATACGGAGCAAAGGGAAGAAAACGTCGGGGGACCGCTTTTTACCCCAGGACGAGAAAACTGAGTCCGGGGCATTCCCGCTCGCGTTTTCTTGGGACGAGCACCGGAAGTCCTCGAGCTCAGCCCGTTTCCTTCGCTGCAAGTGCATTTCCAGTGGTTTCTGACACCGGACGAGCGTTCGCCACTCGTTGGAAGCTTCGGCCATCTTTTGGACCGTTTTGGGTCGCACCACAGTTTTCCCTCCAACGAGCTCGCTTCCCGACCTATACCTCCGGAAAACGTGTCAGGGAGCATGCCAGGAGTGTGGGTTGAAGTCCTCGGAGCACGAGACCCGAAGATCGAAAGACTTATGACCAATACGGAGCAGAGGGAAGAAACCGTCGGGGGACCGCTTTTTACCCCAGGACGAGAAAACTGAGTCCGGGGCATTCCCGCTCGCGTTTTCTTGGGACGAGCACCGGAAGTCCTCGAGCTCAGCCCGTTTCCTTCGCTGCAAGTGCATTTCCAGTGGTTTCTGACACCGGACGAGCGTTCGCCACTCGTTGGAATCTTTGGCCATCTTTTGGACCGTTTTGGGTCGCACCACAGTTCTCCCTCCAACGAGCTCGCTTCCCGACCTATACCTCCGGAAAACGTGTCAGGGAGCATGCCAGGAGTGTGGGTTGAAGTCCTCGGAGCACGAGACCCGAATATCGAAAGACTTATGACCAATACGGAGCAAAGGGAAGAAACCGTCGGGGGACCGCTTTTTACCCCAGGACGAGAAAACTGAGTCCGGGGCATTCCCGCTCGCGTTTTCTTGGGACGAGCAACGGAAGTCCTCGAGCTCAGCCCGTTTCCTTCGCTGCAAGTGCATTTCCAGTGGTTTCTGACACCGGACGAGCGTTCGCCACTCGTTGGAAGCTTCGGCCATCTTTTGGACCGTTTTGGGTCGGACCACAGTTCTCCCTCCAACGAGCTCGCTTCCCGACCTATACCTCCGGAAAACGTGTCAGGGAGCATGCCAGGACTGTGGGTTGAAGTCCTCGGAGCACGAGACCCGAAGATCGAAAGACTTATGACCAATACGGAGCAAAGGGAAGAAACCGTCGGGGGACCGCTTTTTACCCCAGGACGAGAAAACTGAGTCCGGGGCATTCCCGCTCGCGTTTTCTTGGGACGAGCACCGGAAGTCCTCGAGCTCAGCCCGTTTTCTTCGCTGCAAGTGCATTTCCAGTTGTTTCTGACACCGGACGAGCGTTCGCCACTCGTTGGAAGCTTCGGCCATCTTTTGGACCGTTTTGGGTCGCACCACAGTTCTCCCTCCAACGAGCTCGCTTCCCGACCTATACCTCCGGAAAACGTGTCAGGGAGCATGCCAGGAGTGTGGGTTGAAGTCCTCAGAGCACGAGACCCGAATATCGAAAGACTTATGACCAATACGGAGCAAAGGGAAGAAACCGTCGGGGGACCGCTTTTTACCCCAGGACGAGAAAACTGAGTCCGGGGCATTCCCGCTCGCGTTTTCTTGGGACGAGCACCGGAAGTCCTCGAGCTCAGCCCGTTTCCTTCGCTGCAAGTGCATTTCCAGTGGTTTCTGACACCGGACGAGCGTTCGCCACTCGTTGGAAGCTTCGGCCATCTTTTGGACCGTTTTGGGTCGCACCACAGTTCTCCCTCCAACGAGCTCGCTTCCCGACCTATACCTCCGGAAAACGTGTCAGGGAGCATGCCAAGAGTGTGGGTTGAAGTCCTCCGAGCACGAGACCCGAATATCGAAAGACTTATGACCAATACGGAGCAAAGGGAAGAAACCGTCGGGGGACCGCTTTTTACCCCAGGACGAGAAAACTGAGTCCGGGGCATTCCCGCTCGCGTTTTCTTGGGACGAGCACCGGAAGTCCTCGAGCTCAGCCCGTTTCCTTCGCTGCAAGTGCATTTCCAGTGGTTTCTGACACCGGACGAGCGTTCGCCACTCGTTGGAGGCTTCGGCCATCTTTTGGACCGTTTTGGGTCGCACCACAGTTCTCCCTCCAACGAGCTCGCTTCCCGACCTATACCTCCGGAAAACGTGTCAGGGAGCATGCCAGGAGTGTGGGTTGAAGTCCTCAGAGCACGAGACCCGAATATCGAAAGACTTATGACCAATACGGAGCAAAGGGAAGAAACCGTCGGGGGACCGCTTTTTACCCCAGGACGAGAAAACTGAGTCCGGGGCATTCCCGCTCGCGTTTTCTTGGGACGAGCACCGGAAGTCCTCGAGCTCAGCCCGTTTCCTTCGCTGCAAGTGCATTTCCAGTGGTTTCTGACACCGGACGAGCGTTCGCCACTCCTTGGAAGCTTCGGCCATCTTTTGGACCGTTTTGGGTCGCACCACAGTTCTCCCTCCAACGAGCTCGCTTCCCGACCTATACCTCCGGAAAACGTGTCAGGGAGCATGCCAGGAGTGTGGGTTGAAGTCCTCGGAGCACGAGACCCGAAGATCGAAAGACTTATGACCAATACGGAGCAAAGGGAAGAAACCGTCGGGGGACCGCTTTTTACCCCAGGACGAGAAAACTGAGTCCGGGGCATTACCGCTCGCGTTTTCTTGGGACGAGCACCGGAAGTCCTCGAGCTCAGCCCGTTTCCTTCGCTGCAAGTGCATTTCCAGTGGTTTCTGACACCGGACGAGCGTTCGCCACTCGTTGGAAGCTTCGGCCATCTTTTGGACCGTTTTGGGTCGCACCACAGTTCTCCCTCCAACGAGCTCGCTTCCCGACCTATACCTCCGGAAAACGTGTCAGGGAGCATGCCAGGAGTGTGGGTTGAAGTCCTCGGAGCACGAGACCCGAAGATCGAAAGACTTATGACCAATACGGAGCAAAGGGAAGAAACCGTCGGGGGACCGCTTTTTACCCCAGGACGAGAAAACTGAGTCCGGGGCATTCCCGCTCGCGTTTTCTTGGGACGAGCACCGGAAGTCCTCGAGCTCAGCCCGTTTCCTTCGCTGCAAGTGCATTTCCAGTAGTTTCTGACACCGGACGAGCGTTCGCCACTCGTTGGAGGCTTCGGCCATCTTTTGGACCGTTTTGGGTCGCACCACAGTTCTCCCTCCAACGAGCTCGCTTCCCGACCTATACCTCCGAAAACGTGTCAGGGAGCATGCCAGGAGTGTGGGTTGAAGTCCTCGGAGCACGAGACCCGAAGATCGAAAGACTTATGACCAATACGGAGCAAAGGGAAGAAACCGTCGGGGGACCGCTTTTTACCCCAGGACGAGAAAACTGAGTCCGGGGCATTACCGCTCGCGTTTTCTTGGGACGAGCACCGGAAGTCCTCGAGCTCAGCCCGTTTCCTTCGCTGCAAGTGCATTTCCAGTGGTTTCTGACACCGGACGAGCGTTCGCCACTCGTTGGAAGCTTCGGCCATCTTTTGGACCGTTTTGGGTCGCACCACAGTTCTCCCTCCAACGAGCTCGCTTCCCGACCTATACCTCCGGAAAACGTGTCAGGGAGCATGCCAGGAGTGTGGGTTGAAGTCCTCGGAGCACGAGACCCGAAGATCGAAAGACTTATGACCAATACGGAGCAAAGGGAAGAAACCGTCGGGGGACCGCTTTTTACCCCAGGACGAGAAAACTGAGTCCGGGGCATTCCCGCTCGCGTTTTCTTGGGACGAGCACCGGAAGTCCTCGAGCTCAGCCCGTTTCCTTCGCTGCAAGTGCATTTCCAGTGGTTTCTGACACCGGACGAGCGTTCGCCACTCGTTGGAAGCTTCGGCCATCTTTTGGACCGTTTTGGGTCGCACCACAGTTCTCCCTCCAACGAGCTCGCTTCCCGACCTATACCTCCGGAAAACGTGTCAGGGAGCATGCCAGGAGTGTGGGTTGAAGTCCTCGGAGCACGAGACCCGAAGATCGAAAGACTTATGACCAATACGGAGCAAAGGGAAGAAACCGTCGGGGGACCGCTTTTTACCCCAGGACGAGAAAACTGAGTCCGGGGCATTCCCGCTCGCGTTTTCTTGGGACGAGCACCGGAAGTCCTCGAGCTCAGCCCGTTTCCTTCGCTGCAAGTGCATTTCCAGTAGTTTCTGACACCGGACGAGCGTTCGCCACTCGTTGGAGGCTTCGGCCATCTTTTGGACCGTTTTGGGTCGCACCACAGTTCTCCCTCCAACGAGCTCGCTTCCCGACCTATACCTCCGAAAACGTGTCAGGGAGCATGCCAGGAGTGTGGGTTGAAGTCCTCGGAGCACGAGACCCGAAGATCGAAAGACTTATGACCAATACGGAGCAAAGGGAAGAAACCGTCGGGGGACCGCTTTTTACCCCAGGACGAGAAAACTGAGTCCGGGGCATTACCGCTCGCGTTTTCTTGGGACGAGCACCGGAAGTCCTCGAGCTCAGCCCGTTTCCTTCGCTGCAAGTGCATTTCCAGTGGTTTCTGACACCGGACGAGCGTTCGCCACTCGTTGGAAGCTTCGGCCATCTTTTGGACCGTTTTGGGTCGCACCACAGTTCTCCCTCCAACGAGCTCGCTTCCCGACCTATACCTCCGGAAAACGTGTCAGGGAGCATGCCAGGAGTGTGGGTTGAAGTCCTCGGAGCACGAGACCCGAAGATCGAAAGACTTATGACCAATACGGAGCAAAGGGAAGAAACCGTCGGGGGACCGCTTTTTACCCCAGGACGAGAAAACTGAGTCCGGGGCATTCCCGCTCGCGTTTTCTTGGGACGAGCACCGGAAGTCCTCGAGCTCAGCCCGTTTCCTTCGCTGCAAGTGCATTTCCAGTAGTTTCTGACACCGGACGAGCGTTCGCCACTCGTTGGAGGCTTCGGCCATCTTTTGGACCGTTTTGGGTCGCACCACAGTTCTCCCTCCAACGAGCTCGCTTCCCGACCTATACCTCCGAAAACGTGTCAGGGAGCATGCCAGGAGTGTGGGTTGAAGTCCTCGGAGCACGAGACCCGAAGATCGAAAGACTTATGACCAATACGGAGCAAAGGGAAGAAACCGTCGGGGGACCGCTTTTTACCCCAGGACGAGAAAACTGAGTCCGGGGCATTCCCGCTCGCGTTTTCTTGGGACGAGCACCGGAAGTACTCGAGCTCAGCCCGTTTCCTTCGCTGCAAGTGCATTTCCAGTGGTTTCTGACACCGGACGAGCGTTCGCCACTCGTTGGAAGCTTCGGCCATCTTTTGGACCGTTTTGGGTCGCACCACAGTTCTCCCTCCAACGAGCTCGCTTCCCGACCTATACCTCCGGAAAACGTGTCAGGGAGCATGCCAGGAGTGTGGGTTGAAGTCCTCCGAGCACGAGACCCGAATATCGAAAGACTTATGACCAATACGGAGCAAAGGGAAGAAACCGTCGGGGGACCGCTTTTTACCCCAGGACGAGAAAACTGAGTCCGGGGCATTCCCGCTCGCGTTTTCTTGGGACGAGCACCGGAAGTCCTCGAGCTCAGCCCGTTTCCTTCGCTGCAAGTGCATTTCCAGTGGTTTCTGACACCGGACGAGCGTTCGCCACTCGTTGGAGGCTTCGGCCATCTTTTGGACTGTTTTGGGTCGCACCACAGTTCTCCCTCCAACGAGCTCGCTTCCCGACCTATACCTCCGGAAAACGTGTCAGGGAGCATGCCAGGAGTGTGGGTTGAAGTCCTCGGAGCACGAGACCCGAAGATCGAAAGACTTATGACCAATACGGAGCAAAGGGAAGAAACCGTCGGGGGACCGCTTTTTACCCCAGGACGAGAAAACTGAGTCCGGGGCATTCCCGCTCGCGTTTTCTTGGGACGAGCACCGGAAGTCCTCGAGCTCAGCCCGTTTCCTTCGCTGCAAGTGCATTTCCAGTGGTTTCTGACACCGGACGAGCGTTCGCCACTCGTTGGAAGCTTCGGCCATCTTTTGGACCGTTTTGGGTCGCACCACAGTTCTCCCTCCAACGAGCTCGCTTCCCGACCTATACCTCCGGAAAACGTGTCAGGGAGCATGCTAGGAGTGTGGGTTGAAGTCCTCAGAGCACGAGACCCGAATATCGAAAGACTTATGACCAATACGGAGCAAAGGGAAGAAACCGTCGGGGGACCGCTTTTTACCCCAGGACGAGAAAACTGAGTCCGGGGCATTCCCGCTCGCGTTTTCTTGGGACGAGCACCGGAAGTCCTCGAGCTCAG
Source organism: Cucumis melo (assembly GCF_025177605.1). NCBI lineage: Eukaryota > Viridiplantae > Streptophyta > Magnoliopsida > Cucurbitales > Cucurbitaceae > Cucumis > Cucumis melo. The sequence continues at coordinate 37,287 of NW_026123984.1, forward strand.
CCCGTTTCCTTCGCTGCAAGTGCATTTCCAGTGGTTTCTGACACCGGACGAGCGTTCGCCACTCCTTGGAAGCTTCGGCCATCTTTTGGACCGTTTTGGGTCGCACCACAGTTCTCCCTCCAACGAGCTCGCTTCCCGACCTATACCTCCGGAAAACGTGTCAGGGAGCATGCCAGGAGTGTGGGTTGAAGTCCTCGGAGCACGAGACCCGAAGATCGAAAGACTTATGACCAATACGGAGCAAAGGGAAGAAACCGTCGGGGGACCGCTTTTTACCCCAGGACGAGAAAACTGAGTCCGGGGCATTACCGCTCGCGTTTTCTTGGGACGAGCACCGGAAGTCCTCGAGCTCAGCCCGTTTCCTTCGCTGCAAGTGCATTTCCAGTGGTTTCTGACACCGGACGAGCGTTCGCCACTCGTTGGAAGCTTCGGCCATCTTTTGGACCGTTTTGGGTCGCACCACAGTTCTCCCTCCAACGAGCTCGCTTCCCGACCTATACCTCCGGAAAACGTGTCAGGGAGCATGCCAGGAGTGTGGGTTGAAGTCCTCGGAGCACGAGACCCGAAGATCGAAAGACTTATGACCAATACGGAGCAAAGGGAAGAAACCGTCGGGGGACCGCTTTTTACCCCAGGACGAGAAAACTGAGTCCGGGGCATTCCCGCTCGCGTTTTCTTGGGACGAGCACCGGAAGTCCTCGAGCTCAGCCCGTTTCCTTCGCTGCAAGTGCATTTCCAGTAGTTTCTGACACCGGACGAGCGTTCGCCACTCGTTGGAGGCTTCGGCCATCTTTTGGACCGTTTTGGGTCGCACCACAGTTCTCCCTCCAACGAGCTCGCTTCCCGACCTATACCTCCGAAAACGTGTCAGGGAGCATGCCAGGAGTGTGGGTTGAAGTCCTCGGAGCACGAGACCCGAAGATCGAAAGACTTATGACCAATACGGAGCAAAGGGAAGAAACCGTCGGGGGACCGCTTTTTACCCCAGGACGAGAAAACTGAGTCCGGGGCATTCCCGCTCGCGTTTTCTTGGGACAAGCACCGGAAGTCCTCGAGCTCAGCCCGTTTCCTTCGCTGCAAGTGCATTTCCAGTGGTTTCTGACACCGGACGAGCGTTCGCCACTCGTTGGAAGCTTCGGCCATCTTTTGGACCGTTTTGGGTCGCACCACAGTTCTCCCTCCAACGAGCTCGCTTCCCGACCTATACCTCCGGAAAACGTGTCAGGGAGCATGCCAGGAGTGTGGGTTGAAGTCCTCCGAGCACGAGACCCGAATATCGAAAGACTTATGACCAATACGGAGCAAAGGGAAGAAACCGTCGGGGGACCGCTTTTTACCCCAGGACGAGAAAACTGAGTCCGGGGCATTCCCGCTCGCGTTTTCTTGGGATGAGCACCGGAAGTCCTCGAGCTCAGCCCTTTTCCTTCGCTGCAAGTGCATTTCCATTGGTTTCTGACACCGGACGAGCGTTTGCCACTAGTTGGAAGCTTCGGCCATCTTTTGGACCGTTTTGGGTCGCACCACAGTTCTTCCTCCAACGAGCTCGCTTCCCGACCTATACCTCCGGAAAACGTGTCAGGGAGCATGCCAGGAGTGTGGGTTGAAGTCCTCGGAGCACGAGGCCCGAAGATCGAAAGACTTATGACCAATACGGAGCAAAGGGAAGAAACCGTCGGGGGACCGCTTTTTACCGCAGGACGAGAAAACTGAGTCCGGGGCATTCCCGCTCGCGTTTTCTTGGGACGAGCACCGGAAGTCCTCGAGCTCAGCCCGTTTCCTTCGCTGCAAGTGCATTTCCAGTGGTTTCTGACACCGGACGAGCGTTCGCCACTCGTTGGAAGCTTCGGCCATCTTTTGGACCGTTTTGGGTCGCACCACAGTTCTCCCTCCAACGAGCTCGCTTCCCGACCTATACCTCCGGAAAACGTGTCAGGGAGCATCCCAGGAGTGTGGGTTGAAGTCCTCGGAGCACGAGACCCGAAGATCGAAAGACTTATGACCCATACGGAGCAAAGGGAAGAAACCGTCGGGGGACCGCTTTTTACCCCAGGACGAGAAAACTGAGTCCGGGGCATTCCCGCTCGCGTTTTCTTGGGACGAGCACCGGAAGTCCTCTAGCTCAGCCAGTTTCCTTCGCTGCAAGTGCATTTCCAGTGGTTTCTGACACCGGACGAGCGGTCGCCACTCGTTGGAAGCTTCGGCCATCTTTTGGACCGTTTTGGGTCGCACCACAGTTCTCCCTCCAACGAGCTCGCTTCCCGACCTATACCTCCGGAAAACGTGTCAGGGAGCATGCCAGGAGTGTGGGTTGAAGTCCTCGGAGCACGAGACCCGAAGATCGAAAGACTTATGACCAATACGGAGCAAAGGGAAGAAACCGTCGGGGGACCGCTTTTTACCCCAGGACGAGAAAACTGAGTCCGGAGCATTCCCGCTCGCGTTTTCTTGGGACGAGCACCGGAAGTCCTCGAGCTCAGCCCGTTTCCTTCGCTGCAAGTGCATTTCCAGTGGTTTCTGACACCGGACGAGCGTTCGCCACTCGTTGGAAGCTTCGGCCATCTTTTGGACCGTTTTGGGTCGCACCACAGTTCTCCCTCCAACGAGCTCGCTTCCCGACCTATACCTCCGGAAAACGTGTCAGGGAGCATGCCAGGAGTGTGGGTTGAAGTCCTCGGAGCACGAGACCCGAAGATCGAAAGACTTATGACCAATACGGAGCAAAGGGAAGAAACCGTCGGGGGACCGCTTTTTACCCCAGGACGAGAAAACTGAGTCCGGGGCATTCCCGCTCGCGTTTTCTTGGGACGAGCATCGGAAGTCCTCGAGCTCAGCCCGTTTCCTTCGCTGCAAGTGCATTTCCAGTGGTTTCTGACACCGGACGAGCGTTCGCCACTCGTTGGAAGCTTCGGCCATCTTTTGGACCGTTTTGGGTCGCACCACAGTTCTCCCTCCAACGAGCTCGCTTCCCGACCTATACCTCCGGAAAACGTGTCAGGGAGCATGCCAGGAGTGTGGGTTGAAGTCCTCGGAGCACGAGACCCGAAGATCGAAAGACTTATGACCAATACGGAGCAAAGGGAAGAAACCGTCGGGGGACCGCTTTTTACCCCAGGACGAGAAAACTGAGTCCGAGGCATTCCCGCTCGCGTTTTCTCGGGACGAGCACCGGAAGTCCTCGAGCTCAGCCCGTTTCCTTTGCTGCAAGTGCATTTCCAGTGGTTTCTGACACCGGACGAGCGTTCGCCACTCGTTGGAAGCTTCGGCCATCTTTTGGACCGTTTTGGGTCGCACCACAGTTCTCCCTCCAACGAGCTCGCTTCCCGACCTATACCTCCGGAAAACGTGTCAGGGAGCATGCCAGGAGTGTGGGTTGAAGTCCTCGGAGCACGAGACCCGAAGATCGAAAGACCTATGACCAATACGGAGCTAAGGGAAGAAACCGTCGGGGGACCGCTTTTTACCCCAGGACGAGAAAACTGAGTCCGGGGCATTCCCGCTCGCGTTTTCTTGGGACGAGCATCGGAAGTCCTCGAGCTCAGCCCGTTTCCTTCGCTGCAAGTGCATTTCCAGTGGTTTCTGACACCGGACGAGCGTTCGCCACTCGTTGGAAGCTTCGGCCATCTTTTGGACCGTTTTGGGTCGCACCAAGTTCTCCCTCCAACGAGCTCGCTTCCCGACCTATACCTCCGGAAAACGTGTCAGGGAGCATGCCAGGAGTGTGGGTTGAAGTCCTCGGAGCACGAGACCCGAAGATCGAAAGACTTATGAGCAATACGGAGCAAAGGGAAGAAACCGTCGGGGGACCGCTTTTTACCCCAGGACGAGAAAACTGAGTCCGGGGCATTCCCGCTCGCGTTTTCTTGGGACGAGCACCGGAAGTCCTCGAGCTCAGCCCGTTTCCTTCGCTGCAAGTGCATTTCCATTGGTTTCTGACACCGGACGAGCGTTCGCCACTCGTTGGAAGCTTCGGCCATCTTTTGGACCGTTTTGGGTCGCACCACAGTTCTCCCTCTAACGAGCTCGCTTCCCGACCTATACCTCCGGAAAACGTGTCAGGGAGCATGCCAGGAGTGTGGGTTGAAGTCCTCGGAGCACGAGACCCGAAGATCGAAAGACTTATGACCAATACGGAGCAAAGGGAAGAAACCGTCGGGGGACCGCTTTTTACCCCAGGACGAGAAAACTGAGTCCGGGGCATTCCCGCTCGCGTTTTCTTGGGACGAGCACCGGAAGTCCTCGAGCTCAGCCCGTTTCCTTCGCTGCAAGTGCATTTCCAGTGGTTTCTGACACCGGACGAGCGTTCGCCACTCGTTGGAAGCTTCGGCCATCTTTTGGACCGTTTTGGGTCGCACCACAGTTCTCCCTCCAACGAGCTCGCTTCCCGACCTATACCTCCGGAAAACGTGTCAGGGAGCATGCCAGGAGTGTGGGTTGAAGTCCTCGGAGCACGAGACCCGAAGATCCAAAGACTTATGAGCAATACGGAGCAAAGGGAAGAAACCGTCGGGGGACCGCTTTTTACCCCAGGACGAGAAAACTGAGTCCGGGGCATTCCCGCTCGCGTTTTCTTGGGACGAGCACCGGAAGTCCTCGAGCTCAGCCCGTTTCCTTCGCTGCAAGTTCATTTTCAGTGGTTTCTGACACCGGACGAGCGTTCGCCACTCGTTGGAAGCTTCGGCCATCTTTTGGACCGTTTTGGGTCGCACCACAGTTCTCCCTCCAACGAGCTCGCTTCCCGACCTATACCTCCGGAAAACGTGTCAGGGAGCATGCGAGGAGTGTGGGTTGAAGTTCTCGGAGCACGAGACCCGAAGATCGAAAGACTTATGACCAATACGGAGCAAAGGGAAGAAACCGTCGGGGGACCGCTTTTTACCCCAGGACGAGAAAACTGAGTCCGGGGCATTCCCGCTCGCGTTTTCTTGGGACGAGCACCGGAAGTCCTCGAGCTCAGCCCGTTTCCTTCGCTGCAAGTGCATTTCCAGTGGTTTCTGACACCGGACGAGCGTTCGCCACTCGTTGGAAGCTTCGGCCATCTTTTGGACCGTTTTGGGTCGCACCACAGTTCTCCCTCCAATGAGCTCGCTTCCCGACCTATACCTCCGGAAAACGTGTCAGGGAGCATGCCAATAGTGTGGGTTGAAGTCCTCGGAGCACGAGACCCGAAGATCGAAAGACTTATGACCAATACGGAGCAAAGGGAAGAAACCGTCGGGGGACCGCTTTTTACCCCAGGACGAGAAAACTGAGTCCGGGGCATTCCCGCTCGCGTTTTCTTGGGACGAGCACCGGAAGTCCTCGAGCTCAGCCCGTTTCCTTCGCTGCAAGTGCATTTCCAGTGGTTTCTGACACCGGACGAGCGTTCGCCACTCGTTGGAAGCTTCGGCCATCTTTTGGACCGTTTTGGGTCGCACCACAGTTCTCCCTCCAACGAGCTCGCTTCCCGACCTATACCTCCGGAAAATGTGTCAGGGAGCATGCCAGGAGTGTGGGTTGAAGTCCTCGGAGCACGAGACCCGAAGATCGAAAGACTTATGACCAATAAGGAGCAAAGGGAAGAAACCGTCGGGGGACCGCTTTTTACCCCAGGACGAGAAAACTGAGTCCGGGGCATTCCCGCTCGCGTTTTCTTGGGACGAGCACCGGAAGTCCTCGAGCTCAGCCCGTTTCCTTCACTGCAAGTGCATTTCCAGTGGTTTCTGACACCGGACGAGCGTTCGCCACTCGTTGGAAGCTTCGGCCATCTTTTGGACCGTTTTGGGTCGCACCACAGTTCTCCCTCCAACGAGCTCGCTTCCCGACCTATACCTCCGGAAAACGTGTCAGGGAGCATGCCAGGAGTGTGGGTTGAAGTCCTCGGAGCACGAGACCCGAAGATCGAAAGACTTATGACCAATACGGAGCAAAGGGAAGAAACCGTCGGGGGACCGCTTTTTACCCCAAGACTAGAAAACTGAGTCTGGGGCATTCCCGCTCGCGTTTTCTTGGGACGAGCACCGGAAGTCCTCGAGCTCAGTCCGTTTCCTTCGCTGCAAGTGCATTTCCAGTGGTTTCTGACACCGGACGAGCGTTCGCCACTCGTTGGAAGCTTCGGCCATCTTTTGGACCGTTTTGGGTCACACCACAGTTCTCCCTCCAACGAGCTCGCTTCCCGACCTATACCTCCGGAAAACGTGTCAGGGAGCATGCCAGGAGTGTGGGTTGAAGTCCTCGGAGCACGAGACCCGAAGATCGAAAGACTTATGACCAATACGGAGCAAAGGGACGAAACCGTCGGGGGACCGCTTTTTACCCCAGGACGAGAAAACTGAGTCCGGGGCATTCCCGCTCGCGTTTTCTTGGGACGAGCACCGGAAGTCCTCGAGCTCAGCCCGTTTCCTTCGCTGCAAGTGCATTTCCAGTGGTTTCTGACACCGGACGAGCGTTCGCCACTCGTTGGAAGCTTCGGCCATCTTTTGGACCGTTTTGGGTCGCACCACAGTTCTCCCTCCAACGAGCTCGCTTCCCGACCTATACCTCCGGAAAACGTGTCAGGGAGCATGCCAGGAGTGTGGGTTGAAGTCCTCGGAGCACGAGACCCGAAGATCGAAAGACTTATGACCAATACGGAGCAAAGGGAAGAAACCGTCGGGGGACCGCTTTTTACCCCAGGACGAGAAAACTGAGTCCGGGGCATTCCCGCTCGCGTTTTCTTGGGACGAGCACCGGAAGTCCTCGAGCTCAGCCCGTTTCCTTCGCTGCAAGTGCATTTCCAGTGGTTTCTGACACCGGACGAGCGTTCGCCACTCGTTGGAAGCTTCGGCCATCTTTTGGACCGTTTTGGGTCGCACCACAGTTCTCCCTCCAACGAGCTCGCTTCCCGACCTATACCTCCGGAAAACGTGTCAGGGAGCATGCCAGGAGTGTGGGTTGAAGTCCTCGGAGCACGAGACCCGAAGATCGAAAGACTTATGACCAATACGGAGCAAAGGGAAGAAACCGTCGGGGGACCGCTTTTTACCCCAGGACGAGAAAACTGAGTCCGGGGCATTCCCGCTCGCGTTCTCTTGGGACGAGCACCGGAAGTCCTCGAGCTCAGCCCGTTTCCTTCGCTGCAAGTGCATTTCCAGTGGTTTCTGACACCGGACGAGCGTTCGCCACTCGTTGGAAGCTTCGGCCATCTTTTGGACCGTTTTGGGTCGCACCACAGTTCTCCCTCCAACGAGCTCGCTTCCCGACCTATACCTCCGGAAAACGTGTCAGGGAGCATGCGAGGAGTGTGGGTTGAAGTTCTCGGAGCACGAGACCCGAAGATCGAAAGACTTATGACCAATACGGAGCAAAGGGAAGAAACCGTCGGGGGACCGCTTTTTACCCCAGGACGAGAAAACTGAGTCCGGGGCATTCCCGCTCGCGTTTTCTTGGGACGAGCACCGGAAGTCCTCGAGCTCAGCCCGTTTCCTTCGCTGCAAGTGCATTTCCAGTGGTTTCTGACACCGGACGAGCGTTCGCCACTCGTTGGAAGCTTCGGCCATCTTTTGGACCGTTTTGGGTCGCACCACAGTTCTCCCTCCAATGAGCTCGCTTCCCGACCTATACCTCCGGAAAACGTGTCAGGGAGCATGCCAGGAGTGTGGGTTGAAGTCCTCGGAGCACGAGACCCGAAGATCGAAAGACTTATGACCAATACGGAGCAAAGGGAAGAAACCGTCGGGGGACCGCTTTTTACCCCAGGACGAGAAAACTGAGTCCGGGGCATTCCCGCTCGCGTTTTCTTGGGACGAGCACCGGAAGTCCTCGAGCTCAGCCCGTTTCCTTCGCTGCAAGTGAATTTCCAGTGGTTTCTGACACCGGACGAGCGTTCGCCACTCGTTGGAAGCTTCGGCCATCTTTTGGACCGTTTTGGGTCGAACCACAGTTCTCCCTCCAACGAGCTCGCTTCCCGACCTATACCTCCGGAAAATGTGTCAGGGAGCATGCCAGGAGTGTGGGTTGAAGTCCTCGGAGCACGAGACCCGAAGATCGAAAGACTTATGACCAATACGGAGCAAAGGGAAGAAACCGTCGGGGGACCGCTTTTTACCCCAGGACGAGAAAACTGAGTCCGGGGCATTCCCGCTCGCGTTTTCTTGGGACGAGCACCGGAAGTCCTCGAGCTCAGCCCGTTTCCTTCACTGCAAGTGCATTTCCAGTGGTTTCTGACACCGGACGAGCGTTCGCCACTCGTTGGAAGCTTCGGCCATCTTTTGGACCGTTTTGGGTCGCACCACAGTTCTCCCTCCAACGAGCTCGCTTCCCGACCTATACCTCCGGAAAACGTGTCAGGGAGCATGCCAGGAGTGTGGGTTGAAGTCCTCGGAGCACGAGACCCGAAGATCGAAAGACTTATGACCAATACGGAGCAAAGGGAAGAAACCGTCGGGGGACCGCTTTTTACCCCAAGACTAGAAAACTGAGTCTGGGGCATTCCCGCTCGCGTTTTCTTGGGACGAGCACCGGAAGTCCTCGAGCTCAGTCCGTTTCCTTCGCTGCAAGTGCATTTCCAGTGGTTTCTGACACCGGACGAGCGTTCGCCACTCGTTGGAAGCTTCGGCCATCTTTTGGACCGTTTTGGGTCACACCACAGTTCTCCCTCCAACGAGCTCGCTTCCCGACCTATACCTCCGGAAAACGTGTCAGGGAGCATGCCAGGAGTGTGGGTTGAAGTCCTCGGAGCACGAGACCCGAAGATCGAAAGACTTATGACCAATACGGAGCAAAGGGACGAAACCGTCGGGGGACCGCTTTTTACCCCAGGACGAGAAAACTGAGTCCGGGGCATTCCCGCTCGCGTTTTCTTGGGACGAGCACCGGAAGTCCTCGAGCTCAGCCCGTTTCCTTCGCTGCAAGTGCATTTCCAGTGGTTTCCGACACCGGACGAGCGTTCGCCACTCGTTGGAAGCTTCGGCCATCTTTTGGACCGTTTTGGGTCGCACCACAGTTCTCCCTCCAACGAGCTCGCTTCCCGACCTATACCTCCGGAAAACGTGTCAGGGAGCATGCCAGGAGTGTGGGTTGAAGTCCTCGGAGCACGAGACCCGAAGATCGAAAGACTTATGACCAATACGGAGCAAAGGGAAGAAACCGTCGGGGGACCGCTTTTTACCCCAGGACGAGAAAACTGAGTCCGGGGCATTCCCGCTCGCGTTTTCTTGGGACGAGCACCGGAAGTCCTCGAGCTCAGCCCGTTTCCTTCGCTGCAAGTGCATTTCCAGTGGTTTCTGACACCGGACGAGCGTTCGCCACTCGTTGGAAGCTTCGGCCATCTTTTGGACCGTTTTGGGTCGCACCACAGTTCTCCCTCCAACGAGCTCGCTTCCCGACCTATACCTCCGGAAAACGTGTCAGGGAGCATGCCAGGAGTGTGGGTTGAAGTCCTCGGAGCACGAGACCCGAAGATCGAAAGACTTATGACCAATACGGAGCAAAGGGAAGAAACCGTCGGGGGACCGCTTTTTACCCCAGGACGAGAAAACTGAGTCCGGGGCATTCCCGCTCGCGTTTTCTTGGGACGAGCACCGGAAGTCCTCGAGCTCAGCCCGTTTCCTTCGCTGCAAGTGCATTTCCAGTGGTTTCTGACACCGGACGAGCGTTCGCCACTCGTTGGAAGCTTCGGCCATCTTTTGGACCGTTTTGGGTCGAACCACAGTTCTCCCTCCAACGAGCTCGCTTCCCGACCTATACCTCCGGAAAAGGTGTCAGGGAGCATGCCAGGAGTGTGGGTTGAAGTCCTCGGAGCACGAGACCCGAAGATCGAAAGACTTATGACCAATACGGAGCAAAGGGAAGAAACCGTCGGGGGACCGCTTTTTACCCCAGGACGAGAAAACTGAGTCCGGGGCATTCCCGCTCGCGTTTTCTTGGGACGAGCACCGGAAGTCCTCGAGCTCAGCCCGTTTCCTTCGCTGCAAGTGCATTTCCAGTGGTTTCTGACACCGGACGAGCGTTCGCCACTCGTTGGAAGCTTCGGCCATCTTTTGGACCGTTTTGGGTCGCACCACAGTTCTCCCTCCAACGAGCTCGCTTCCCGACCTATACCTCCGGAAAACGTGTCAGGGAGCATGCCAGGAGTGTGGGTTGAAGTCCTCGGAGCACGAGACCCGAAGATCGAAAGACTTATGACCAATACGGAGCAAAGGGAAGAAACCGTCGGGGGACCGCTTTTTACCCCAGGACGAGAAAACTGAGTCCGGGGCATTCCCGCTCGCGTTTTCTTGGGACGAGCACCGGAAGTCCTCGAGCTCAGCCCGTTTCCTTCGCTGCAAGTGCATTTCCAGTGGTTTCTGACACCGGACGAGCGTTCGCCACTCGTTGGAAGCTTCGGCCATCTTTTGGACCGTTTTGGGTCGCACCACAGTTCTCCCTCCAACGAGCTCGCTTCCCAACCTATACCTCCGGAAAACGTGTCAGGGAGCATGCCAGGAGTGTGGGTTGAAGTCCTCGGAGCACGAGACCCGAAGATCGAAAGACTTATGACCAATACGGAGCAAAGGGAAGAAACCGTCGGGGGACCGCTTTTTACCCCAGGACGAGAAAACTGAGTCCGGGGCATTCCCGCTCGCGTTTTCTTGGGACGAGCACCGGAAGTCCTCGAGCTCAGCCCGTTTCCTTCGCTGCAAGTGCATTTCCAGTGGTTTCTGACACCGGACGAGCGTTCGCCACTCGTTGGAAGCTTCGGCCATCTTTTGGACCGTTTTGGGTCGCACCACAGTTCTCCCTCCAACGAGCTCGCTTCCCGACCTATACCTCCGGAAAACGTGTCAGGGAGCATGCCAGGAGTGTGGGTTGAAGTCCTCGGAGCACGAGACCCCAAGATCGAAAGACTTATGACCAATACGGAGCAAAGGGAAGAAACCGTCGGGGGACCGCTTTTTACCCCAGGACGAGAAAACTGAGTCCGGGGCATTCCCGCTCGCGTTTTCTTGGGACGAGCACCGGAAGTCCTCGAGCTCAGCCCGTTTCCTTCGCTGCAAGTGCATTTCCAGTGGTTTCTGACACCGGACGAGCGTTCGCCACTCGTTGGAAGCTTCGGCCATCTTTTGGACCGTTTTGGGTCGCACCACAGTTCTCCCTCCAACGAGCTCGCTTCCCGACCTATACCTCCGGAAAACGTGTCAGGGAGCATGCCAGGAGTGTGGGTTGAAGTCCTCGGAGCACGAGACCCGAAGATCGAAAGACTTATGACCAATACGGAGCAAAGGGAAGAAACCGTCGGGGGACCGCTTTTTACCCCAGGACGAGAAAACTGAGTCCGGGGCATTCCCGCTCGCGTTTTCTTGGGACGAGCACCGGAAGTCCTCGAGCTCAGCCCGTTTCCTTCGCTGCAAGTGCATTTCCAGTGGTTTCTGACACCGGACGAGCGTTCGCCACTCGTTGGAAGCTTCGGCCATCTTTTGGACCGTTTTGGGTCGCACCACAGTTCTCCCTCCAACGAGCTCGCTTCCCGACCTATACCTCCGGAAAACGTGTCAGGGAGCATGCCAGGAGTGTGGGTTGAAGTCCTCGGAGCACGAGACCCGAAGATCGAAAGACTTATGACCAATACGGAGCAAAGGGAAGAAACCGTCGGGGGACCGCTTTTTACCCCAGGACGAGAAAACTGAGTCCGGGGCATTCCCGCTCGCGTTTTCTTGGGACGAGCACCGGAAGTCCTCGAGCTCAGCCCGTTTCCTTCGCTGCAAGTGCATTTCCAGTGGTTTCTGACACCGGACGAGCGTTCGCCACTCGTTGGAAGCTTCGGCCATCTTTTGGACCGTTTTGGGTCGCACCACAGTTCTCCCTCCAACGAGCTCGCTTCCCGACCTATACCTCCGGAAAACGTGTCAGGGAGCATGCCAGGAGTGTGGGTTGAAGTCCTCGGAGCACGAGACCCGAAGATCGAAAGACTTATGACCAATACGGAGCAAAGGGAAGAAACCGTCGGGGGACCGCTTTTTACCCCAGGACGAGAAAACTGAGTCCGGGGCATTCCCGCTCGCGTTTTCTTGGGACGAGCACCGGAAGTCCTCGAGCTCAGCCCGTTTCCTTCGCTGCAAGTGCATTTCCAGTGGTTTCTGACACCGGACGAGCGTTCGCCACTCGTTGGAAGCTTCGGCCATCTTTTGGACCGTTTTGGGTCGCACCACAGTTCTCCCTCCAACGAGCTCGCTTCCCGACCTATACCTCCGGAAAACGTGTCAGGGAGCATGCCAGGAGTGTGGGTTGAAGTCCTCGGAGCACGAGACCCGAAGATCGAAAGACTTATGACCAATACGGAGCAAAGGGAAGAAACCGTCGGGGGACCGCTTTTTACCCCAGGACGAGAAAACTGAGTCCGGGGCATTCCCGCTCGCGTTTTCTTGGGACGAGCACCGGAAGTCCTCGAGCTCAGCCCGTTTCCTTCGCTGCAAGTGCATTTCCAGTGGTTTCTGACACCGGACGAGCGTTCGCCACTCGTTGGAAGCTTCGGCCATCTTTTGGACCGTTTTGGGTCGCACCACAGTTCTCCCTCCAACGAGCTCGCTTCCCGACCTATACCTCCGGAAAACGTGTCAGGGAGCATGCCAGGAGTGTGGGTTGAAGTCCTCGGAGCACGAGACCCGAAGATCGAAAGACTTATGACCAATACGGAGCAAAGGGAAGAAACCGTCGGGGGACCGCTTTTTACCCCAGGACGAGAAAACTGAGTCCGGGGCATTCCCGCTCGCGTTTTCTTGGGACGAGCACCGGAAGTCCTCGAGCTCAGCCCGTTTCCTTCGCTGCAAGTGCATTTCCAGTGGTTTCTGACACCGGACGAGCGTTCGCCACTCGTTGGAAGCTTCGGCCATCTTTTGGACCGTTTTGGGTCGCACCACAGTTCTCCCTCCAACGAGCTCGCTTCCCGACCTATACCTCCGGAAAACGTGTCAGGGAGCATGCCAGGAGTGTGGGTTGAAGTCCTCGGAGCACGAGACCCGAAGATCGAAAGACTTATGACCAATACGGAGCAAAGGGAAGAAACCGTCGGGGGACCGCTTTTTACCCCAGGACGAGAAAACTGAGTCCGGGGCATTCCCGCTCGCGTTTTCTTGGGACGAGCACCGGAAGTCCTCGAGCTCAGCCCGTTTCCTTCGCTGCAAGTGCATTTCCAGTGGTTTCTGACACCGGACGAGCGTTCGCCACTCGTTGGAAGCTTCGGCCATCTTTTGGACCGTTTTGGGTCGCACCACAGTTCTCCCTCCAACGAGCTCGCTTCCCGACCTATACCTCCGGAAAACGTGTCAGGGAGCATGCCAGGAGTGTGGGTTGAAGTCCTCGGAGCACGAGACCCGAAGATCGAAAGACTTATGACCAATACGGAGCAAAGGGAAGAAACCGTCGGGGGACCGCTTTTTACCCCAGGACGAGAAAACTGAGTCCGGGGCATTCCCGCTCGCGTTTTCTTGGGACGAGCACCGGAAGTCCTCGAGCTCAGCCCGTTTCCTTCGCTGCAAGTGCATTTCCAGTGGTTTCTGACACCGGACGAGCGTTCGCCACTCGTTGGAAGCTTCGGCCATCTTTTGGACCGTTTTGGGTCGCACCACAGTTCTCCCTCCAACGAGCTCGCTTCCCGACCTATACCTCCGGAAAACGTGTCAGGGAGCATGCCAGGAGTGTGGGTTGAAGTCCTCGGAGCACGAGACCCGAAGATCGAAAGACTTATGACCAATACGGAGCAAAGGGAAGAAACCGTCGGGGGACCGCTTTTTACCCCAGGACGAGAAAACTGAGTCCGGGGCATTCCCGCTCGCGTTTTCTTGGGACGAGCACCGGAAGTCCTCGAGCTCAGCCCGTTTCCTTCGCTGCAAGTGCATTTCCAGTGGTTTCTGACACCGGACGAGCGTTCGCCACTCGTTGGAAGCTTCGGCCATCTTTTGGACCGTTTTGGGTCGCACCACAGTTCTCCCTCCAACGAGCTCGCTTCCCGACCTATACCTCCGGAAAACGTGTCAGGGAGCATGCCAGGAGTGTGGGTTGAAGTCCTCGGAGCACGAGACCCGAAGATCGAAAGACTTATGACCAATACGGAGCAAAGGGAAGAAACCGTCGGGGGACCGCTTTTTACCCCAGGACGAGAAAACTGAGTCCGGGGCATTCCCGCTCGCGTTTTCTTGGGACGAGCACCGGAAGTCCTCGAGCTCAGCCCGTTTCCTTCGCTGCAAGTGCATTTCCAGTGGTTTCTGACACCGGACGAGCGTTCGCCACTCGTTGGAAGCTTCGGCCATCTTTTGGACCGTTTTGGGTCGCACCACAGTTCTCCCTCCAACGAGCTCGCTTCCCGACCTATACCTCCGGAAAACGTGTCAGGGAGCATGCCAGGAGTGTGGGTTGAAGTCCTCGGAGCACGAGACCCGAAGATCGAAAGACTTATGACCAATACGGAGCAAAGGGAAGAAACCGTCGGGGGACCGCTTTTTACCCCAGGACGAGAAAACTGAGTCCGGGGCATTCCCGCTCGCGTTTTCTTGGGACGAGCACCGGAAGTCCTCGAGCTCAGCCCGTTTCCTTCGCTGCAAGTGCATTTCCAGTGGTTTCTGACACCGGACGAGCGTTCGCCACTCGTTGGAAGCTTCGGCCATCTTTTGGACCGTTTTGGGTCGCACCACAGTTCTCCCTCCAACGAGCTCGCTTCCCGACCTATACCTCCGGAAAACGTGTCAGGGAGCATGCCAGGAGTGTGGGTTGAAGTCCTCGGAGCACGAGACCCGAAGATCGAAAGACTTATGACCAATACGGAGCAAAGGGAAGAAACCGTCGGGGGACCGCTTTTTACCCCAGGACGAGAAAACTGAGTCCGGGGCATTCCCGCTCGCGTTTTCTTGGGACGAGCACCGGAAGTCCTCGAGCTCAGCCCGTTTCCTTCGCTGCAAGTGCATTTCCAGTGGTTTCTGACACCGGACGAGCGTTCGCCACTCGTTGGAAGCTTCGGCCATCTTTTGGACCGTTTTGGGTCGCACCACAGTTCTCCCTCCAACGAGCTCGCTTCCCGACCTATACCTCCGGAAAACGTGTCAGGGAGCATGCCAGGAGTGTGGGTTGAAGTCCTCGGAGCACGAGACCCGAAGATCGAAAGACTTATGACCAATACGGAGCAAAGGGAAGAAACCGTCGGGGGACCGCTTTTTACCCCAGGACGAGAAAACTGAGTCCGGGGCATTCCCGCTCGCGTTTTCTTGGGACGAGCACCGGAAGTCCTCGAGCTCAGCCCGTTTCCTTCGCTGCAAGTGCATTTCCAGTGGTTTCTGACACCGGACGAGCGTTCGCCACTCGTTGGAAGCTTCGGCCATCTTTTGGACCGTTTTGGGTCGCACCACAGTTCTCCCTCCAACGAGCTCGCTTCCCGACCTATACCTCCGGAAAACGTGTCAGGGAGCATGCCAGGAGTGTGGGTTGAAGTCCTCGGAGCACGAGACCCGAAGATCGAAAGACTTATGACCAATACGGAGCAAAGGGAAGAAACCGTCGGGGGACCGCTTTTTACCCCAGGACGAGAAAACTGAGTCCGGGGCATTCCCGCTCGCGTTTTCTTGGGACGAGCACCGGAAGTCCTCGAGCTCAGCCCGTTTCCTTCGCTGCAAGTGCATTTCCAGTGGTTTCTGACACCGGACGAGCGTTCGCCACTCGTTGGAAGCTTCGGCCATCTTTTGGACCGTTTTGGGTCGCACCACAGTTCTCCCTCCAACGAGCTCGCTTCCCGACCTATACCTCCGGAAAACGTGTCAGGGAGCATGCCAGGAGTGTGGGTTGAAGTCCTCGGAGCACGAGACCCGAAGATCGAAAGACTTATGACCAATACGGAGCAAAGGGAAGAAACCGTCGGGGGACCGCTTTTTACCCCAGGACGAGAAAACTGAGTCCGGGGCATTCCCGCTCGCGTTTTCTTGGGACGAGCACCGGAAGTCCTCGAGCTCAGCCCGTTTCCTTCGCTGCAAGTGCATTTCCAGTGGTTTCTGACACCGGACGAGCGTTCGCCACTCGTTGGAAGCTTCGGCCATCTTTTGGACCGTTTTGGGTCGCACCACAGTTCTCCCTCCAACGAGCTCGCTTCCCGACCTATACCTCCGGAAAACGTGTCAGGGAGCATGCCAGGAGTGTGGGTTGAAGTCCTCGGAGCACGAGACCCGAAGATCGAAAGACTTATGACCAATACGGAGCAAAGGGAAGAAACCGTCGGGGGACCGCTTTTTACCCCAGGACGAGAAAACTGAGTCCGGGGCATTCCCGCTCGCGTTTTCTTGGGACGAGCACCGGAAGTCCTCGAGCTCAGCCCGTTTCCTTCGCTGCAAGTGCATTTCCAGTGGTTTCTGACACCGGACGAGCGTTCGCCACTCGTTGGAAGCTTCGGCCATCTTTTGGACCGTTTTGGGTCGCACCACAGTTCTCCCTCCAACGAGCTCGCTTCCCGACCTATACCTCCGGAAAACGTGTCAGGGAGCATGCCAGGAGTGTGGGTTGAAGTCCTCGGAGCACGAGACCCGAAGATCGAAAGACTTATGACCAATACGGAGCAAAGGGAAGAAACCGTCGGGGGACCGCTTTTTACCCCAGGACGAGAAAACTGAGTCCGGGGCATTCCCGCTCGCGTTTTCTTGGGACGAGCACCGGAAGTCCTCGAGCTCAGCCCGTTTCCTTCGCTGCAAGTGCATTTCCAGTGGTTTCTGACACCGGACGAGCGTTCGCCACTCGTTGGAAGCTTCGGCCATCTTTTGGACCGTTTTGGGTCGCACCACAGTTCTCCCTCCAACGAGCTCGCTTCCCGACCTATACCTCCGGAAAACGTGTCAGGGAGCATGCCAGGAGTGTGGGTTGAAGTCCTCGGAGCACGAGACCCGAAGATCGAAAGACTTATGACCAATACGGAGCAAAGGGAAGAAACCGTCGGGGGACCGCTTTTTACCCCAGGACGAGAAAACTGAGTCCGGGGCATTCCCGCTCGCGTTTTCTTGGGACGAGCACCGGAAGTCCTCGAGCTCAGCCCGTTTCCTTCGCTGCAAGTGCATTTCCAGTGGTTTCTGACACCGGACGAGCGTTCGCCACTCGTTGGAAGCTTCGGCCATCTTTTGGACCGTTTTGGGTCGCACCACAGTTCTCCCTCCAACGAGCTCGCTTCCCGACCTATACCTCCGGAAAACGTGTCAGGGAGCATGCCAGGAGTGTGGGTTGAAGTCCTCGGAGCACGAGACCCGAAGATCGAAAGACTTATGACCAATACGGAGCAAAGGGAAGAAACCGTCGGGGGACCGCTTTTTACCCCAGGACGAGAAAACTGAGTCCGGGGCATTCCCGCTCGCGTTTTCTTGGGACGAGCACCGGAAGTCCTCGAGCTCCGCCCGTTTCCTTCGCTGCAAGTGCATTTCCAGTGGTTTCTGACACCGGACGAGCGTTCGCCACTCGTTGGAAGCTTCGGCCATCTTTTGGACCGTTTTGGGTCGCACCACAGTTCTCCCTCCAACGAGCTCGCTTCCCGACCTATACCTCCGGAAAACGTGTCAGGGAGCATGCCAGGAGTGTGGGTTGAAGTCCTCGGAGCACGAGACCCGAAGATCGAAAGACTTATGACCAATACGGAGCAAAGGGAAGAAACCGTCGGGGGACCGCTTTTTACCCCAGGACGAGAAAACTGAGTCCGGGGCATTCCCGCTCGCGTTTTCTTGGGACGAGCACCGGAAGTCCTCGAGCTCAGCCCGTTTCCTTCGCTGCAAGTGCATTTCCAGTGGTTTCTGACACCGGACGAGCGTTCGCCACTCGTTGGAAGCTTCGGCCATCTTTTGGACCGTTTTGGGTCGCACCACAGTTCTCCCTCCAACGAGCTCGCTTCCCGACCTATACCTCCGGAAAACGTGTCAGGGAGCATGCCAGGAGTGTGGGTTGAAGTCCTCGGAGCACGAGACCCGAAGATCGAAAGACTTATGACCAATACGGAGCAAAGGGAAGAAACCGTCGGGGGACCGCTTTTTACCCCAGGACGAGAAAACTGAGTCCGGGGGCATTCCCCGCTCGCGTTTTCTTGGGACGAGCACCGGAAGTCCTCGAGCTCAGCCCGTTTCCTTCGCTGCAAGTGCATTTCCAGTGGTTTCTGACACCCGGACGAGCGTTCGCCACTCGTTGGAAGCTTCGGCCATCTTTTGGACCGTTTTGGGTCGCACCACAGTTCTCCCTCCAACGAGCTTCCGCTTCCCGACCTATACCCTCCGGAAAACGTGTCAGGGAGCATGCCAGGAGTGTGGGTTGAAGTCCTCGGAGCACGAGACCCGAAGATCGAAAAGACTTATGACCAATACGGAGCAAAGGGAAGAAACCGTCGGGGGACCGCTTTTTACCCCAGGACGAGAAAACTGAGTCCGGGGCATTCCCGCTCGCGTTTTCTTGGGACGAGCACCGGAAGTCCTCGAGCTCAGCCCGTTTCCTTCGCTGCAAGTGCATTTCCCAGTGGTTTCTGACACCGGACGAGCGTTCGCCAACTCGTTGGAAGCTTCGGCCATCTTTTGGACCGTTTTGGGTCGCACCACAGTTCTCCCTCCAACGAGCTCGCTTCCCGACCTATACCTCCGGAAAACGTGTCAGGGAGCATGCCAGGAGTGTGGGTTGAAGTCCTCGGAGCACGAGACCCGAAGATCGAAAGACTTATGACCAATACGGAGCAAAGGGAAGAAACCGTCGGGGGGACCGCTTTTTACCCCAGGACGAGAAAACTGAGTCCGGGGCATTCCCGCTCGCGTTTTCTTGGGACGAAGCACCGGAAGTCCTCGAGCTCAGCCCGTTTCCTTCGCTGCAAGTGCATTTCCAGTGGTTTCTGACACCGGACGAGCGTTCGCCACTCGTTGGAAGCTTCGGCCATCTTTTGGACCGTTTTGGGTCGCACCACAGTTCTCCCTCCAACGAGCTCGCTTCCCGACCTATACCTCCGGAAAACGTGTCAGGGAGCATGCCAGGAGTGTGGGTTGAAGTCCTCGGAGCACGAGACCCGAAGATCGAAAGACTTATGACCAATACGGAGCAAAGGGAAGAAACCGTCGGGGGACCGCTTTTTACCCCCAGGACGAGAAAACTGAGTCCGGGGCATTCCCCGCTCGCGTTTTCTTGGGACGAGCACCGGAAGTCCTCGAGCTCAGCCCGTTTCCTTCGCTGCAAGTGCATTTCCAGTGGTTTCTGACACCGGACGAGCGTTCGCCACTCGTTGGAAGCTTCGGCCATCTTTTGGACCGTTTTGGGTCGCACCACAGTTCTCCCTCCAACGAGCTCGCTTCCCGACCTATACCTCCGGAAAACGTGTCAGGGAGCATGCCAGGAGTGTGGGTTGAAGTCCTCGGAGCACGAGACCCGAAGATCGAAAGACTTATGACCAATACGGAGCAAAGGGAAGAAACCGTCGGGGGACCGCTTTTTTACCCCAGGACGAGAAAAACTGAGTCCGGGGCATTCCCGCTCGCGTTTTCTTGGGACGAGCACCGGAAGTCCTCGAGCTCAGCCCGTTTCCTTCGCTGCAAGTGCATTTCCAGTGGTTTCTGACACCGGACGAGCGTTCGCCACTCGTTGGAAGCTTCGGCCATCTTTTGGACCGTTTTGGGTCGCACCACAGTTCTCCCTCCAACGAGCTCGCTTCCCGACCTATACCTCCGGAAAACGTGTCAGGGAGCATGCCAGGAGTGTGGGTTGAAGTCCCTCGGAGCACGAGACCCGAAGATCGAAAGACTTATGACCAATACGGAGCAAAGGGAAGAAACCGTCGGGGGACCCGCTTTTTTACCCCCAGGACGAGAAAACTGAGTCCGGGGCATTCCCCGCTCGCGTTTTTCTTGGGACGAGCACCGGAAGTCCTCGAGCTCAGCCCCGTTTCCTTCGCTGCAAGTGCATTTCCAGTGGTTTCTGACACCGGACGAGCGTTCGCCACTCGTTGGAAGCTTCGGCCATCTTTTGGACCGTTTTGGGTCGCACCACAGTTCTCCCTCCAACGAGCTCGCTTCCCGACCTATACCTCCGGAAAACGTGTCAGGGAGCATGCCAGGAGTGTGGGTTGAAGTCCTCGGAGCACGAGACCCGAAGATCGAAAGACTTATGACCAATACGGAGCAAAGGGAAGAAACCGTCGGGGGACCGCTTTTTACCCCAGGACGAGGAAAACTGAGTCCGGGGCATTCCCGCTCGCGTTTTCTTGGGACGAGCACCGGAAGTCCTCGAGCTCAGCCCGTTTCCTTCGCTGCAAGTGCATTTTCCAGTGGTTTCTGACACCGGACGAGCGTTCGCCACTCGTTGGAAGCTTCGGCCATCTTTTGGACCGTTTTGGGTCGCACCACAGTTCTCCCCTCCAACGAGCTCGCTTCCCGACCTATACCTCCGGAAAACGTGTCAGGGAGCATGCCAGGAGTGTGGGTTGAAGTCCTCGGAGCACGAGACCCGAAGATCGAAAGACTTATGACCAATACGGAGCAAAGGGAAGAAACCGTCGGGGGACCCGCTTTTTACCCCAGGACGAGAAAACTGAGTCCGGGGGCATTCCCGCTCGCGTTTTCTTGGGACGAGCACCGGAAGTCCTCGAGCTCAGCCCGTTTCCTTCGCTGCAAGTGCATTTCCAGTGGTTTCTGACACCGGACGAGCGTTCGCCACTCGTTGGAAGCTTCGGCCATCTTTTGGACCGTTTTGGGTCGCACCACAGTTCTCCCTCCAACGAGCTCGCTTCCCGACCTATACCTCCGGAAAACGTGTCAGGGAGCATGCCAGGAGTGTGGGTTGAAGTCCTCGGAGCACGAGACCCGAAGATCGAAAGACTTATGACCAATACGGAGCAAAGGGAAGAAAACCGTCGGGGGACCGCTTTTTACCCCAGGACGAGAAAACTGAGTCCGGGGCATTCCCCGCTCGCGTTTTCCTTGGGACGAGCACCGGAAGTCCTCGAGCTCAGCCCGTTTCCTTCGCTGCAAGTGCATTTCCAGTGGTTTCTGACACCGGACGAGGCGTTCGCCACTCGTTGGAAGCTTCGGCCATCTTTTGGACCGTTTTGGGTCGCACCACAGTTCTCCCTCCAACGAGCTCGCTTCCCGACCTATACCTCCGGAAAACGTGTCAGGGAGCATGCCAGGAGTGTGGGTTGAAGTCCTCGGAGCACGAGACCCGAAGATCGAAAGACTTATGACCAATACGGAGCAAAGGGAAGAAACCGTCGGGGGACCGCTTTTTACCCCAGGACGAGAAAACTGAGTCCGGGGCATTCCCGCTCCGCGTTTTTCTTGGGACGAGCACCGGAAGTCCTCGAGCTCAGCCCGTTTCCTTCGCTGCAAGTGCATTTCCAGTGGTTTTCTGACACCGGACGAGCGTTCGCCACTCGTTGGAAGCTTCGGCCATCTTTTGGACCGTTTTGGGTCGCACCACAGTTCTCCCTCCAACGAGCTCGCTTCCCGACCTATACCTCCGGAAAACGTGTCAGGGAGCATGCCAGGAGTGTGGGTTGAAGTCCTCGGAGCACGAGACCCGAAGATCGAAAGACTTATGACCAATACGGAGCAAAGGGAAGAAACCGTCGGGGGACCGCTTTTTACCCCCAGGACGAGAAAACTGAGTCCGGGGCATTCCCCGCTCGCGTTTTCTTGGGACGATCGACCGGAAGTCCTCGAGCTCAGCCCGTTTCCTTCGCTGCAAGTGCATTTCCAGTGGTTTTCTGACACCGGACGAGCGTTCGCCACTCGTTGGAAGCTTCGGCCATCTTTTGGACCGTTTTGGGTCGCACCACAGTTCTCCCTCCAACGAGCTCGCTTCCCGACCTATACCTCCGGAAAACGTGTCAGGGAGCATGCCAGGAGTGTGGGTTGAAGTCCTCGGAGCACGAGACCCGAAGATCGAAAGACTTATGACCAATACGGAGCAAAGGGAAGAAACCGTCGGGGGACCGCTTTTTACCCCAGGACGAGAAAACTGAGTCCGGGGCATTCCCGCTCGCGTTTTCTTGGGACGAGCACCGGAAGTCCTCGAGCTCAGCCCGTTTCCTTCGCTGCAAGTGCATTTCCAGTGGTTTCTGACACCGGACGAGCGTTCGCCACTCGTTGGAAGCTTCGGCCATCTTTTGGACCGTTTTGGGTCGCACCACAGTTCTCCCTCCAACGAGCTCGCTTCCCGACCTATACCTCCGGAAAACGTGTCAGGGGAGCATGCCAGGAGTGTGGGTTGAAGTCCTCGGAGCACGAGACCCGAAGATCGAAAGACTTATGACCAATACGGAGCAAAGGGAAGAAACCGTCGGGGGACCGCTTTTTACCCCAGGACGAGAAAACTGAGTCCGGGGCATTCCCCGCTCGCGTTTTTCTTGGGACGAGCACCGGAAGTCCTCGAGCTCAGCCCGTTTCCTTCGCTGCAAGTGCATTTCCAGTGGTTTCTGACACCGGAC
>NW_026123985.1:0-105306 GCF_025177605.1 Cucumis melo
GCATTCCCGCTCGCGTTTTCTTGGGACGAGCACCGGATGTCCTCGAGCTCAGCCCCGTTTCCTTCGCTGCAAGTGCATTTCCAGTGGTTTCTGACACCGGACGAGCGTTCGCCACTCGTTGGAAGCTTCGGCCATCTTTTGGACCGTTTTGGGTCGCACCACAGTTCTCCCTCCAACGAGCTCGCTTCCCGACCTATACCTCCGGAAAACGTGTCAGAGAGCATGCCAGGAGTGTGGGTTGAAGTCCTCGGAGCACGAGACCCGAAGATCGAAAGACTTATGACCAATACGGAGCAAAGGGAAGAAACCGTCGGGGGGACCGCTTTTTACCCCAGGACGAGAAAACTGAGTCCGGGGCATTCCCGCTCGCGTTTTCTTGGGACGAGCACCGGAAGTCCTCGAGCTCAGCCCCGTTTCCCTTCGCTGCAAGTGCATTTCCAGTGGTTTCTGACACCGGACGAGCGTTCGCCACTCGTTGGAAGCTTCGGCCATCTTTTGGACCGTTTTGGGTCGCACCACAGTTCTCCCTCCAACGAGCTCGCTTCCCGACCTATACCTCCGGAAAACGTGTCAGGGAGCATGCCAGGAGTGTGGGTTGAAGTCCTCGGAGCACGAGACCCGAAGATCGAAAGACTTATGACCAATACGGAGCAAAGGGAAGAAACCGTCGGGGGACCGCTTTTTACCCCAGGACGAGAAAACTGAGTCCGGGGCATTCCCGCTCGCGTTTTCTTGGGACGAGCACCGGAAGTCCTCGAGCTCAGCCCGTTTCCTTCGCTGCAAGTGCATTTCCAGTGGTTTCTGACACCGGACGAGCGTTCGCCACTCGTTGGAAGCTTCGGCCATCTTTTGGACCGTTTTGGGTCGCACCACAGTTCTCCCTCCAACGAGCTCGCTTCCCGACCTATACCTCCGGAAAACGTGTAAGGGAGCATGCCAGGAGTGTGGGTTGAAGTCCTCGGAGCACGAGACCCGAAGATCGAAAGACTTATGACCAATACGGAGCAAAGGGAAGAAACCGTCGGGGGACCGCTTTTTACCCCAGGACGAGAAAACTGAGTCCGGGGCATTCCCGCTCGCGTTTTCTTGGGACGAGCACCGGAAGTCCTCGAGCTCAGCCCGTTTCCTTCGCTGCAAGTGCATTTCCAGTGGTTTCTGACACCGGACGAGCGTTCGCCACTCGTTGGAAGCTTCGGCCATCTTTTGGACCGTTTTGGGTCGCACCACAGTTCTCCCTCCAACGAGCTCGCTTCCCGACCTATACCTCCGGAAAACGTGTCAGGGAGCATGCCAGGAGTGTGGGTTGAAGTCCTCGGAGCACGAGACCCGAAGATCGAAAGACTTATGACCAATACGGAGCAAAGGGAAGAAACCGTCGGGGGACCGCTTTTTTACCCCAGGACGAGAAAACTGAGTCCGGGGCATTCCCGCTCGCGTTTTCTTGGGACGAGCACCGGAAGTCCTCGAGCTCAGCCCGTTTCCTTCGCTGCCAAGTGCATTTCCAGTGGTTTCTGACACCGGACGAGCGTTCGCCACTCGTTGGAAGCTTCGGCCATCTTTTGGACCGTTTTGGGTCGCACCACAGTTCTCCCTCCAACGAGCTCGCTTCCCGACCTATACCTCCGGAAAACGTGTCAGGGAGCATGCCAGGAGTGTGGGTTGAAGTCCTCGGAGCACGAGACCCGAAGATCGAAAGACTTATGACCAATACGGAGCAAAGGGAAGAAACCGTCGGGGGACCGCTTTTTACCCCAGGACGAGAAAACTGAGTCCGGGGCATTCCCGCTCGCGTTTTCTTGGGACGAGCACCGGAAGTCCTCGAGCTCAGCCCGTTTCCTTCGCTGCAAGTGCATTTCCAGTGGTTTCTGACACCGGACGAGCGTTCGCCACTCGTTGGAAGCTTCGGCCATCTTTTGGACCGTTTTGGGTCGCACCACAGTTCTCCCTCCAACGAGCTCGCTTCCCGACCTATACCTCCGGAAAACGTGTCAGGGAGCATGCCAGGAGTGTGGGTTGAAGTCCTCGGAGCACGAGACCCGAAGAACGAAAGACTTATGACCAATACGGAGCAAAGGGAAGAAACCGTCGGGGGACCGCTTTTTACCCCAGGACGAGAAAACTGAGTCCGGGGCATTCCCGCTCGCGTTTTCTTGGGACGAGCACCGGAAGTCCTCGAGCTCAGCCCGTTTCCTTCGCTGCAAGTGCATTTCCAGTGGTTTCTGACACCGGACGAGCGTTCGCCCACTCGTTGGAAGCTTCGGCCATCTTTTGGACCGTTTTGGGTCGCACCACAGTTCTCCCTCCAACGAGCTCGCTTCCCGACCTATACCTCCGGGAAAACGTGTCAGGGAGCATGCCAGGAGTGTGGGTTGAAGTCCTCGGAGCACGAGACCCGAAGATCGAAAGACTTATGACCAATACGGAGCAAAGGGAAGAAACCGTCGGGGGGACCACTTTTTACCCCAGGACGAGGAAAACTGAGTCCGGGGCATTCCCGCTCGCGTTTTCTTGGGACGAGCACCGGAAGTCCTCGAGCTCAGCCCGTTTCCTTCGCTGCAAATGCATTTCCAGTGGTTTCTGACACCGGACGAGCGTTCGCCACTCGTTGGAAGCTTCGGCCATCTTTTGGACCGTTTTGGGTCGCACCACAGTTCTCCCTCCAACGAGCTCGCTTCCCGACCTATACCTCCGGAAAACGTGTCAGGGAGCATGCCAGGAGTGTGGGTTGAAGTCCTCGGAGCACGAGACCCGAAGATCGAAAGACTTATGACCAATACGGAGCAAAGGGAAGAAACCGTCGGGGGGACCGCTTTTTACCCCAGGACGAGAAAACTGAGTCCGGGGCATTCCCGCTCGCGTTTTCTTGGGACGAGCACCGGAAGTCCTCGAGCTCAGCCCGTTTCCTTCGCTGCAAGTGCATTTCCAGTGGTTTCTGACACCGGACGAGCGTTCGCCACTCGTTGGAAGCTTCGGCCATCTTTTGGACCGTTTTGGGTCGCACCACAGTTCTCCCTCCAACGAGCTCGCTTCCCGACCTATACCTCCGGAAAACGTGTCAGGGAGCATGCCAGGAGTGTGGGTTGAAGTCCTCGGAGCACGAGACCCGAAGATCGAAAGACTTATGACCAATACGGAGCAAAGGGAAGAAACCGTCGGGGGACCGCTTTTTACCCCAGGACGAGAAAACTGAGTCCGGGGGCATTCCCGCTCGCGTTTTCTTGGGACGAGCACCGGAAGTCCTCGAGCTCAGCCCGTTTCCTTCGCTGCAAGTGCATTTCCAGTGGTTTCTGACACCGGACGAGCGTTCGCCACTCGTTGGAAGCTTCGGCCATCTTTTGGACCGTTTTGGGTCGCACCACAGTTCTCCCTCCAACGAGCTCGCTTCCCGACCTATACCTCCGGGAAAACGTGTCAGGGAGCATGCCAGGAGTGTGGGTTGAAGTCCTCGGAGCACGAGACCCGAAGATCGAAAGACTTATGACCAATACGGAGCAAAGGGAAGAAACCGTCGGGGGACCGCTTTTTACCCCAGGACGAGAAAACTGAGTCCGGGGCATTCCCGCTCGCGTTTTCTTGGGACGAGCACCGGAAGTCCTCGAGCTCAGCCCGTTTCCTTCGCTGCAAGTGCATTTCCAGTGGTTTCTGACACCGGACGAGCGTTCGCCACTCGTTGGAAGCTTCGGCCATCTTTTGGACCGTTTTGGGTCGCACCACAGTTCTCCCTCCAACGAGCTCGCTTCCCGACCTATACCTCCGGAAAACGTGTCAGGGAGCATGCCAGGAGTGTGGGTTGAAGTCCTCGGAGCACGAGACCCGAAGAACGAAAGACTTATGACCAATACGGAGCAAAGGGAAGAAACCGTCGGGGGACCGCTTTTTACCCCAGGACGAGAAAACTGAGTCCGGGGCATTCCCGCTCGCGTTTTCTTGGGACGAGCACCGGAAGTCCTCGAGCTCAGCCCGTTTCCTTCGCTGCAAGTGCATTTCCAGTGGTTTCTGACACCGGACGAGCGTTCGCCACTCGTTGGAAGCTTCGGCCATCTTTTGGACCGTTTTGGGTCGCACCACAGTTCTCCCTCCAACGAGCTCGCTTCCCGACCTATACCTCCGGAAAACGTGTCAGGGAGCATGCCAGGAGTGTGGGTTGAAGTCCTCGGAGCACGAGACCCGAAGAACGAAAGACTTATGACCAATACGGAGCAAAGGGAAGAAACCGTCGGGGGACCGCTTTTTACCCCAGGACGAGAAAACTGAGTCCGGGGCATTCCCGCTCGCGTTTTCTTGGGACGAGCACCGGATGTCCTCGAGCTCAGCCCGTTTCCTTCGCTGCAAGTGCATTTCCAGTGGTTTCTGACACCGGACGAGCGTTCGCCACTCGTTGGAAGCTTCGGCCATCTTTTGGACCGTTTTGGGTCGCACCACAGTTCTCCCTCCAACGAGCTCGCTTCCCGACCTATACCTCCGGAAAACGTGTCAGGGAGCATGCCAGGAGTGTGGGTTGAAGTCCTCGGAGCACGAGACCCGAAGATCGAAAGACTTATGACCAATACGGAGCAAAGGGAAGAAACCGTCGGGGGACCGCTTTTTACCCCAGGACGAGAAAACTGAGTCCGGGGCATTCCCGCTCGCGTTTTCTTGGGACGAGCACCGGAAGTCCTCGAGCTCAGCCCGTTTCCTTCGCTGCAAGTGCATTTCCAGTGGTTTCTGACACCGGACGAGCGTTCGCCACTCGTTGGAAGCTTCGGCCATCTTTTGGACCGTTTTGGGTCGCACCACAGTTCTCCCTCCAACGAGCTCGCTTCCCGACCTATACCTCTGGAAAACGTGTCAGGGAGCATGCCAGGAGTGTGGGTTGAAGTCCTCGGAGCACGAGACCCGAAGATCGAAAGACTTATGACCAATACGGAGCAAAGGGAAGAAACCGTCGGGGGACCGCTTTTTACCCCAGGACGAGAAAACTGAGTCCGGGGCATTCCCGCTCGCGTTTTCTTGGGACGAGCACCGGAAGTCCTCGAGCTCAGCCCGTTTCCTTCGCTGCAAGTGCATTTCCAGTGGTTTCTGACACCGGACGAGCGTTCGCCACTCGTTGGAAGCTTCGGCCATCTTTTGGACCGTTTTGGGTCGCACCACAGTTCTCCCTCCAACGAGCTCGCTTCCCGACCTATACCTCCGGAAAACGTGTCAGGGAGCATGCCAGGAGTGTGGGTTGAAGTCCTCGGAGCACGAGACCCGAAGATCGAAAGACTTATGACCAATACGGAGCAAAGGGAAGAAACCGTCGGGGGACCGCTTTTTACCCCAGGACGAGAAAACTGAGTCCGGGGCATTCCCGCTCGCGTTTTCTTGGGACGAGCACCGGAAGTCCTCGAGCTCAGCCCGTTTCCTTCGCTGCAAGTGCATTTCCAGTGGTTTCTGACACCGGACGAGCGTTCGCCACTCGTTGGAAGCTTCGGCCATCTTTTGGACCGTTTTGGGTCGCACCACAGTTCTCCCTCCAACGAGCTCGCTTCCCGACCTATACCTCCGGAAAACGTGTCAGGGAGCATGCCAGGAGTGTGGGTTGAAGTCCTCGGAGCACGAGACCCGAAGATCGAAAGACTTATGACCAATACGGAGCAAAGGGAAGAAACCGTCGGGGGACCGCTTTTTACCCCAGGACGAGAAAACTGAGTCCGGGGCATTCCCGCTCGCGTTTTCTTGGGACGAGCACCGGAAGTCCTCGAGCTCAGCCCGTTTCCTTCGCTGCAAGTGCATTTCCAGTGGTTTCTGACACCGGACGAGCGTTCGCCACTCGTTGGAAGCTTCGGCCATCTTTTGGACCGTTTTGGGTCGCACCACAGTTCTCCCTCCAACGAGCTCGCTTCCCGACCTATACCTCCGGAAAACGTGTCAGGGAGCATGCCAGGAGTGTGGGTTGAAGTCCTCGGAGCACGAGACCCGAAGATCGAAAGACTTATGACCAATACGGAGCAAAGGGAAGAAACCGTCGGGGGACCGCTTTTTACCCCAGGACGAGAAAACTGAGTCCGGGGCATTCCCGCTCGCGTTTTCTTGGGACGAGCACCGGAAGTCCTCGAGCTCAGCCCGTTTCCTTCGCTGCAAGTGCATTTCCAGTGGTTTCTGACACCGGACGAGCGTTCGCCACTCGTTGGAAGCTTCGGCCATCTTTTGGACCGTTTTGGGTCGCACCACAGTTCTCCCTCCAACGAGCTCGCTTCCCGACCTATACCTCCGGAAAACGTGTCAGGGAGCATGCCAGGAGTGTGGGTTGAAGTCCTCGGAGCACGAGACCCGAAGAACGAAAGACTTATGACCAATACGGAGCAAAGGGAAGAAACCGTCGGGGGACCGCTTTTTACCCCAGGACGAGAAAACTGAGTCCGGGGCATTCCCGCTCGCGTTTTCTTGGGACGAGCACCGGAAGTCCTCGAGCTCAGCCCGTTTCCTTCGCTGCAAGTGCATTTCCAGTGGTTTCTGACACCGGACGAGCGTTCGCCACTCGTTGGAAGCTTCGGCCATCTTTTGGACCGTTTTGGGTCGCACCACAGTTCTCCCTCCAACGAGCTCGCTTCCCGACCTATACCTCCGGAAAACGTGTCAGGGAGCATGCCAGGAGTGTGGGTTGAAGTCCTCGGAGCACGAGACCCGAAGATCGAAAGACTTATGACCAATACGGAGCAAAGGGAAGAAACCGTCGGGGGACCGCTTTTTACCCCAGGACGAGAAAACTGAGTCCGGGGCATTCCCGCTCGCGTTTTCTTGGGACGAGCACCGGAAGTCCTCGAGCTCAGCCCGTTTCCTTCGCTGCAAGTGCATTTCCAGTGGTTTCTGACACCGGACGAGCGTTCGCCACTCGTTGGAAGCTTCGGCCATCTTTTGGACCGTTTTGGGTCGCACCACAGTTCTCCCTCCAACGAGCTCGCTTCCCGACCTATACCTCCGGAAAACGTGTCAGGGAGCATGCCAGGAGTGTGGGTTGAAGTCCTCGGAGCACGAGACCCGAAGATCGAAAGACTTATGACCAATACGGAGCAAAGGGAAGAAACCGTCGGGGGACCGCTTTTTACCCCAGGATGAGAAAACTGAGTCCGGGGCATTCCCGCTCGCGTTTTCTTGGGACGAGCACCGGAAGTCCTCGAGCTCAGCCCGTTTCCTTCGCTGCAAGTGCATTTCCAGTGGTTTCTGACACCGGACGAGCGTTCGCCACTCGTTGGAAGCTTCGGCCATCTTTTGGACCGTTTTGGGTCGCACCACAGTTCTCCCTCCAACGAGCTCGCTTCCCGACCTATACCTCCGGAAAACGTGTCAGGGAGCATGCCAGGAGTGTGGGTTGAAGTCCTCGGAGCACGAGACCCGAAGATCGAAAGACTTATGACCAATACGGAGCAAAGGGAAGAAACCGTCGGGGGACCGCTTTTTACCCCAGGACGAGAAAACTGAGTCCGGGGCATTCCCGCTCGCGTTTTCTTGGGACGAGCACCGGAAGTCCTCGAGCTCAGCCCGTTTCCTTCGCTGCAAGTGCATTTCCAGTGGTTTCTGACACCGGACGAGCGTTCGCCACTCGTTGGAAGCTTCGGCCATCTTTTGGACCGTTTTGGGTCGCACCACAGTTCTCCCTCCAACGAGCTCGCTTCCCGACCTATACCTCCGGAAAACGTGTCAGGGAGCATGCCAGGAGTGTGGGTTGAAGTCCTCGGAGCACGAGACCCGAAGAACGAAAGACTTATGACCAATACGGAGCAAAGGGAAGAAACCGTCGGGGGACCGCTTTTTACCCCAGGACGAGAAAACTGAGTCCGGGGCATTCCCGCTCGCGTTTTCTTGGGACGAGCACCGGAAGTCCTCGAGCTCAGCCCGTTTCCTTCGCTGCAAGTGCATTTCCAGTGGTTTCTGACACCGGACGAGCGTTCGCCACTCGTTGGAAGCTTCGGCCATCTTTTGGACCGTTTTGGGTCGCACCACAGTTCTCCCTCCAACGAGCTCGCTTCCCGACCTATACCTCCGGAAAACGTGTCAGGGAGCATGCCAGGAGTGTGGGTTGAAGTCCTCGGAGCACGAGACCCGAAGATCGAAAGACTTATGACCAATACGGAGCAAAGGGAAGAAACCGTCGGGGGACTGCTTTTTACCCCAGGACGAGAAAACTGAGTCCGGGGCATTCCCGCTCGCGTTTTCTTGGGACGAGCACCGGAAGTCCTCGAGCTCAGCCCGTTTCCTTCGCTGCAAGTGCATTTCCAGTGGTTTCTGACACCGGACGAGCGTTCGCCACTCGTTGGAAGCTTCGGCCATCTTTTGGACCGTTTTGGGTCGCACCACAGTTCTCCCTCCAACGAGCTCGCTTCCCGACCTACACCTCCGGAAAACGTGTCAGGGAGCATGCCAGGAGTGTGGGTTGAAGTCCTCGGAGCACGAGACCCGAAGATCGAAAGACTTATGACCAATACGGAGCAAAGGGAAGAAACCGTCGGGGGACCGCTTTTTACCCCAGGACGAGAAAACTGAGTCCGGGGCATTTCCGCTCGCGTTTTCTTGGGACGAGCACCGGAAGTCCTCGAGCTCAGCCCGTTTCCTTCGCTGCAAGTGCATTTCCAGTGGTTTCTGACACCGGACGAGCGTTCGCCACTCGTTGGAAGCTTCGGCCATCTTTTGGACCGTTTTGGGTCGCACCACAGTTCTCCCTCCAACGAGCTCGCTTCCCGACCTATACCTCCGGAAAACGTGTCAGGGAGCATGCCAGGAGTGTGGGTTGAAGTCCTCGGAGCACGAGACCCGAAGATCGAAAGACTTATGACCAATACGGAGCAAAGGGAAGAAACCGTCGGGGGACCGCTTTTTACCCCAGGACGAGAAAACTGAGTCCGGGGCATTCCCGCTCGCGTTTTCTTGGGACGAGCACCGGAAGTCCTCGAGCTCAGCCCGTTTCCTTCGCTGCAAGTGCATTTCCAGTGGTTTCTGACACCGGACGAGCGTTCGCCACTCGTTGGAAGCTTCGGCCATCTTTTGGACCGTTTTGGGTCGCACCACAGTTCTCCCTCCAACGAGCTCGCTTCCCGACCTATACCTCCGGAAAACGTGTCAGGGAGCATGCCAGGAGTGTGGGTTGAAGTCCTCGGAGCACGAGACCCGAAGATCGAAAGACTTATGACCAATACGGAGCAAAGGGAAGAAACCGTCGGGGGACCGCTTTTTACCCCAGGACGAGAAAACTGAGTCCGGGGCATTCCCGCTCGCGTTTTCTTGGGACGAGCACCGGAAGTCCTCGAGCTCAGCCCGTTTCCTTCGCTGCAAGTGCATTTCCAGTGGTTTCTGACACCGGACGAGCGTTCGCCACTCGTTGGAAGCTTCGGCCATCTTTTGGACCGTTTTGGGTCGCACCACAGTTCTCCCTCCAACGAGCTCGCTTCCCGACCTATACCTCCGGAAAACGTGTAAGGGAGCATGCCAGGAGTGTGGGTTGAAGTCCTCGGAGCACGAGACCCGAAGATCGAAAGACTTATGACCAATACGGAGCAAAGGGAAGAAACCGTCGGGGGACCGCTTTTTACCCCAGGACGAGAAAACTGAGTCCGGGGCATTCCCGCTCGCGTTTTCTTGGGACGAGCACCGGAAGTCCTCGAGCTCAGCCCGTTTCCTTCGCTGCAAGTGCATTTCCAGTGGTTTCTGACACCGGACGAGCGTTCGCCACTCGTTGGAAGCTTCGGCCATCTTTTGGACCGTTTTGGGTCGCACCACAGTTCTCCCTCCAACGAGCTCGCTTCCCGACCTATACCTCCGGAAAACGTGTCAGGGAGCATGCCAGGAGTGTGGGTTGAAGTCCTCGGAGCACGAGACCCGAAGATCGAAAGACTTATGACCAATACGGAGCAAAGGGAAGAAACCGTCGGGGGACCGCTTTTTACCCCAGGACGAGAAAACTGAGTCCGGGGCATTCCCGCTCGCGTTTTCTTGGGACGAGCACCGGAAGTCCTCGAGCTCAGCCCGTTTCCTTCGCTGCAAGTGCATTTCCAGTGGTTTCTGACACCGGACGAGCGTTCGCCACTCGTTGGAAGCTTCGGCCATCTTTTGGACCGTTTTGGGTCGCACCACAGTTCTCCCTCCAACGAGCTCGCTTCCCGACCTATACCTCCGGAAAACGTGTCAGGGAGCATGCCAGGAGTGTGGGTTGAAGTCCTCGGAGCACGAGACCCGAAGATCGAAAGACTTATGACCAATACGGAGCAAAGGGAAGAAACCGTCGGGGGACCGCTTTTTACCCCAGGACGAGAAAACTGAGTCCGGGGCATTCCCGCTCGCGTTTTCTTGGGACGAGCACCGGAAGTCCTCGAGCTCAGCCTGTTTCCTTCGCTGCAAGTGCATTTCCAGTGGTTTCTGACACCGGACGAGCGTTCGCCACTCGTTGGAAGCTTCGGCCATCTTTTGGACCGTTTTGGGTCGCACCACAGTTCTCCCTCCAACGAGCTCGCTTCCCGACCTATACCTCCGGAAAACGTGTAAGGGAGCATGCCAGGAGTGTGGGTTGAAGTCCTCGGAGCACGAGACCCGAAGATCGAAAGACTTATGACCAATACGGAGCAAAGGGAAGAAACCGTCGGGGGACCGCTTTTTACCCCAGGACGAGAAAACTGAGTCCGGGGCATTCCCGCTCGCGTTTTCTTGGGACGAGCACCGGAAGTCCTCGAGCTCAGCCCGTTTCCTTCGCTGCAAGTGCATTTCCAGTGGTTTCTGACACCGGACGAGCGTTCGCCACTCGTTGGAAGCTTCGGCCATCTTTTGGACCGTTTTGGGTCGCACCACAGTTCTCCCTCCAACGAGCTCGCTTCCCGACCTATACCTCCGGAAAACGTGTCAGGGAGCATGCCAGGAGTGTGGGTTGAAGTCCTCGGAGCACGAGACCCGAAGATCGAAAGACTTATGACCAATACGGAGCAAAGGGAAGAAACCGTCGGGGGGACCGCTTTTTACCCCAGGACGAGAAAACTGAGTCCGGGGCATTCCCGCTCGCGTTTTCTTGGGACGAGCACCGGAAGTCCTCGAGCTCAGCCCGTTTCCTTCGCTGCAAGTGGATTTCCAGTGGTTTCTTACACCGGACGAGCGTTCGCCACTCGTTCGAAGCTTCGGCCATCTTTTGGACCGTTTTGGGTCGCACCACAGTTCTCCCTCCAACGAGCTCGCTTCCCGACCTACACCTCCGGAAAACGTGTCAGGGAGCATGCCAGGAGTGTGGGTTGAAGTCCTCGGAGCACGAGACCCGAAGATCGAAAGACTTATGACCAATACGGAGCAAAGGGAAGAAACCGTCGGGGGACCGCTTTTTACCCCAGGACGAGAAAACTGAGTCCGGGGCATTCCCGCTCGCGTTTTCTTGGGACGAGCACCGGAAGTCCTCGAGCTCAGCCCGTTTCCTTCGCTGCAAGTGCATTTCCAGTGGTTTCTGACACCGGACGAGCGTTCGCCACTCGTTGGAAGCTTCGGCCATCTTTTGGACCGTTTTGGGTCGCACCACAGTTCTCCCTCCAACGAGCTCGCTTCCCGACCTACACCTCCAGAAAACATGTCAGGGAGCATGCCAGGAGTGTGGGTTGAAGTCCTCGGAGCACGAGACCCGAAGATCGAAAGACTTATGACCAATACGGAGCAAAGGGAAGAAACCGTCGGGGGACCGCTTTTTACCCCAGGACGAGAAAACTGAGTCCGGGGCATTCCCGCTCGCGTTTTCTTGGGACGAGCACCGGAAGTCCTCGAGCTCAGCCCGTTTCCTTCGCTGCAAGTGCATTTCCAGTGGTTTCTGACACCGGACGAGCGTTCGCCACTCGTTGGAAGCTTCGGCCATCTTTTGGACCGTTTTGGGTCGCACCACAGTTCTCCCTCCAACGAGCTCGCTTCCCGACCTATACCTCCGGAAAACATGTCAGGGAGCATGCCAGGAGTGTGGGTTGAAGTCCTCGGAGCACGAGACCCGAAGATCGAAAGACTTATGACCAATACGGAGCAAAGGGAAGAAACCGTCGGGGGACCGCTTTTTACCCCAGGACGAGAAAACTGAGTCCGGGGCATTCCCGCTCGCGTTTTCTTGGGACGAGCACCGGAAGTCCTCGAGCTCAGCCCGTTTCCTTCGCTGCAAGTGCATTTCCAGTGGTTTCTGACACCGGACGAGCGTTCGCCACTCGTTGGAAGCTTCGGCCATCTTTTGGACCGTTTTGGGTCGCACCACAGTTCTCCCTCCAACGAGCTCGCTTCCCGACCTATACCTCCGGAAAACGTGTCAGGGAGCATGCCAGGAGTGTGGGTTGAAGTCCTCGGAGCACGAGACCCGAAGATCGAAAGACTTATGACCAATACGGAGCAAAGGGAAGAAACCGTCGGGGGACCGCTTTTTACCCCACGACGAGAAAACTGAGTCCGGGGCATTCCCGCTCGCGTTTTCTTGGGACGAGCACCGGAAGTCCTCGAGCTCAGCCCGTTTCCTTCGCTGCAAGTGCATTTCCAGTGGTTTCTGACACCGGACGAGCGTTCGCCACTCGTTGGAAGCTTCGGCCATCTTTTGGACCGTTTTGGGTCGCACCACAGTTCTCCCTCCAACGAGCTCGCTTCCCGACCTATACCTCCGGAAAACGTGTCAGGGAGCATGCCAGGAGTGTGGGTTGAAGTCCTCGGAGCACGAGACCCGAAGATCGAAAGACTTATGACCAATACGGAGCAAAGGGAAGAAACCGTCGGGGGACCGCTTTTTACCCCAGGACGAGAAAACTGAGTCCGGGGCATTCCCGCTCGCGTTTTCTTGGGACGAGCACCGGAAGTCCTCGAGCTCAGCCCGTTTCCTTCGCTGCAAGTGCATTTCCAGTGGTTTCTGACACCGGACGAGCGTTCGCCACTCGTTGGAAGCTTCGGCCATCTTTTGGACCGTTTTGGGTCGCACCACAGTTCTCCCTCCAACGAGCTCGCTTCCCGACCTATACCTCCGGAAAACGTGTCAGGGAGCATGCCAGGAGTGTGGGTTGAAGTCCTCGGAGCACGAGACCCGAAGATCGAAAGACTTATGACCAATACGGAGCAAAGGGAAGAAACCGTCGGGGGACCGCTTTTTACCCCAGGACGAGAAAACTGAGTCCGGGGCATTCCCGCTCGCGTTTTCTTGGGACGAGCACCGGAAGTCCTCGAGCTCAGCCCGTTTCCTTCGCTGCAAGTGCATTTCCAGTGGTTTCTGACACCGGACGAGCGTTCGCCACTCGTTGGAAGCTTCGGCCATCTTTTGGACCGTTTTGGGTCGCACCACAGTTCTCCCTCCAACGAGCTCGCTTCCCGACCTATACCTCCGGAAAACGTGTCAGGGAGCATGCCAGGAGTGTGGGTTGAAGTCCTCGGAGCACGAGACCCGAAGATCGAAAGACTTATGACCAATACGGAGCAAAGGGAAGAAACCGTCGGGGGACCGCTTTTTACCCCAGGACGAGAAAACTGAGTCCGGGGCATTCCCGCTCGCGTTTTCTTGGGACGAGCACCGGAAGTCCTCGAGCTCAGCCCGTTTCCTTCGCTGCAAGTGCATTTCCAGTGGTTTCTGACACCGGACGAGCGTTCGCCACTCGTTGGAAGCTTCGGCCATCTTTTGGACCGTTTTGGGTCGCACCAC
The DNA here is from genome assembly GCF_025177605.1 of Cucumis melo. NCBI lineage: Eukaryota > Viridiplantae > Streptophyta > Magnoliopsida > Cucurbitales > Cucurbitaceae > Cucumis > Cucumis melo. The sequence continues at coordinate 13,628 of NW_026123985.1, forward strand.
AGTTCTCCCTCCAACGAGCTCGCTTCCCGACCTATACCTCCGGAAAACGTGTCAGGGAGCATGCCAGGAGTGTGGGTTGAAGTCCTCGGAGCACGAGACCCGAAGATCGAAAGACTTATGACCAATACGGAGCAAAGGGAAGAAACCGTCGGGGGACCGCTTTTTACCCCAGGACGAGAAAACTGAGTCCGGGGCATTCCCGCTCGCGTTTTCTTGGGACGAGCACCGGAAGTCCTCGAGCTCAGCCCGTTTCCTTCGCTGCAAGTGCATTTCCAGTGGTTTCTGACACCGGACGAGCGTTCGCCACTCGTTGGAAGCTTCGGCCATCTTTTGGACCGTTTTGGGTCGCACCACAGTTCTCCCTCCAACGAGCTCGCTTCCCGACCTATACCTCCGGAAAACGTGTCAGGGAGCATGCCAGGAGTGTGGGTTGAAGTCCTCGGAGCACGAGACCCGAAGAACGAAAGACTTATGACCAATACGGAGCAAAGGGAAGAAACCGTCGGGGGACCGCTTTTTACCCCAGGACGAGAAAACTGAGTCCGGGGCATTCCCGCTCGCGTTTTCTTGGGACGAGCACCGGAAGTCCTCGAGCTCAGCCCGTTTCCTTCGCTGCAAGTGCATTTCCAGTGGTTTCTGACACCGGACGAGCGTTCGCCACTCGTTGGAAGCTTCGGCCATCTTTTGGACCGTTTTGGGTCGCACCACAGTTCTCCCTCCAACGAGCTCGCTTCCCGACCTATACCTCCGGAAAACGTGTCAGGGAGCATGCCAGGAGTGTGGGTTGAAGTCCTCGGAGCACGAGACCCGAAGATCGAAAGACTTATGACCAATACGGAGCAAAGGGAAGAAACCGTCGGGGGACCGCTTTTTACCCCAGGACGAGAAAACTGAGTCCGGGGCATTCCCGCTCGCGTTTTCTTGGGACGAGCACCGGAAGTCCTCGAGCTCAGCCCGTTTCCTTCGCTGCAAGTGCATTTCCAGTGGTTTCTGACACCGGACGAGCGTTCGCCACTCGTTGGAAGCTTCGGCCATCTTTTGGACCGTTTTGGGTCGCACCACAGTTCTCCCTCCAACGAGCTCGCTTCCCGACCTACACCTCCGGAAAACGTGTCAGGGAGCATGCCAGGAGTGTGGGTTGAAGTCCTCGGAGCACGAGACCCGAAGATCGAAAGACTTATGACCAATACGGAGCAAAGGGAAGAAACCGTCGGGGGACCGCTTTTTACCCCAGGACGAGAAAACTGAGTCCGGGGCATTCCCGCTCGCGTTTTCTTGGGACGAGCACCGGAAGTCCTCGAGCTCAGCCCGTTTCCTTCGCTGCAAGTGCATTTCCAGTGGTTTCTGACACCGGACGAGCGTTCGCCACTCGTTGGAAGCTTCGGCCATCTTTTGGACCGTTTTGGGTTGCACCACAGTTCTCCCTCCAACGAGCTCGCTTCCCGACCTATACCTCCGGAAAACGTGTCAGGGAGCATGCCAGGAGTGTGGGTTGAAGTCCTCGGAGCACGAGACCCGAAGATCGAAAGACTTATGACCAATACGGAGCAAAGGGAAGAAACCGTCGGGGGACCGCTTTTTACCCCAGGACGAGAAAACTGAGTCCGGGGCATTCCCGCTCGCGTTTTCTTGGGACGAGCACCGGAAGTCCTCGAGCTCAGCCCGTTTCCTTCGCTGCAAGTGCATTTCCAGTGGTTTCTGACACCGGACGAGCGTTCGCCACTCGTTGGAAGCTTCGGCCATCTTTTGGACCGTTTTGGGTCGCACCACAGTTCTCCCTCCAACGAGCTCGCTTCCCGACCTATACCTCCGGAAAACGTGTAAGGGAGCATGCCAGGAGTGTGGGTTGAAGTCCTCGGAGCACGAGACCCGAAGATCGAAAGACTTATGACCAATACGGAGCAAAGGGAAGAAACCGTCGGGGGACCGCTTTTTACCCCAGGACGAGAAAACTGAGTCCGGGGCATTCCCGCTCGCGTTTTCTTGGGACGAGCACCGGAAGTCCTCGAGCTCAGCCCGTTTCCTTCGCTGCAAGTGCATTTCCAGTGGTTTCTGACACCGGACGAGCGTTCGCCACTCGTTGGAAGCTTCGGCCATCTTTTGGACCGTTTTGGGTCGCACCACAGTTCTCCCTCCAACGAGCTCGCTTCCCGACCTATACCTCCGGAAAACGTGTCAGGGAGCATGCCAGGAGTGTGGGTTGAAGTCCTCGTAGCACGAGACCCGAAGATCGAAAGACTTATGACCAATACGGAGCAAAGGGAAGAAACCGTCGGGGGACCGCTTTTTACCCCAGGACGAGAAAACTGAGTCCGGGGCATTCCCGCTCGCGTTTTCTTGGGACGAGCACCGGAAGTCCTCGAGCTCAGCCCGTTTCCTTCGCTGCAAGTGCATTTCCAGTGGTTTCTGACACCGGACGAGCGTTCGCCACTCGTTGGAAGCTTCGGCCATCTTTTGGACCGTTTTGGGTCGCACCACAGTTCTCCCTCCAACGAGCTCGCTTCCCGACCTATACCTCCGGAAAACAGGTCAGGGAGCATGCCAGGAGTGTGGGTTGAAGTCCTCGGAGCACGAGACCCGAAGATCGAAAGACTTATGACCAATACGGAGCAAAGGGAAGAAACTGTCGGGGGACCGCTTTTTACCCCAGGACGAGAAAACTGAGTCCGGGGCATTCCCGCTCGCGTTTTCTTGGGACGAGCACCGGAAGTCCTCGAGCTCAGCCCGTTTCCTTCGCCGCAAGTGCATTTCCAGTGGTTTCTGACACCGGACGAGCGTTCGCCACTCGTTGGAAGCTTCGGCCATCTTTTGGACCGTTTTGGGTCGCACCACAGTTCTCCCTCCAACGAGCTCGCTTCCCGACCTATACCTCCGGAAAACGTGTCAGGGAGCATGCCAGGAGTGTGGGTTGAAGTCCTCGGAGCACGAGACCCGAAGATCGAAAGACTTATGACCAATACGGAGCAAAGGGAAGAAACCGTCGGGGGACCGCTTTTTACCCCAGGACGAGAAAACTGAGTCCGGGGCATTCCCGCTCGCGTTTTCTTGGGACGAGCACCGGAAGTCCTCGAGCTCAGCCCGTTTCCTTCGCTGCAAGTGCATTTCCAGTGGTTTCTGACACCGGACGAGCGTTCGCCACTCGTTGGAAGCTTCGGCCATCTTTTGGACCGTTTTGGGTCGCACCACAGTTCTCCCTCCAACGAGCTCGCTTCCCGACCTACACCTCCAGAAAACGTGTCAGGGAGCATGCCAGGAGTGTGGGTTGAAGTCCTCGGAGCACGAGACCCGAAGATCGAAAGACTTATGACCAATACGGAGCAAAGGGAAGAAACCGTTGGGGGACCGCTTTTTACCCCAGGACGAGAAAACTGAGTCCGGGGCATTCCCGCTCGCGTTTTCTTGGGACGAGCACCGGAAGTCCTCGAGCTCAGCCCGTTTCCTTCGCTGCAAGTGCATTTCCAGTGGTTTCTGACACCGGACGAGCGTTCGCCACTCGTTGGAAGCTTCGGCCATCTTTTGGACCGTTTTGGGTCGCACCACAGTTCTCCCTCCAACGAGCTCGCTTCCCGACCTATACCTCCGGAAAACGTGTCAGGGAGCATGCCAGGAGTGTGGGTTGAAGTCCTCGGAGCACGAGACCCGAAGATCGAAAGACTTATGACCAATACGGAGCAAAGGGAAGAAACCGTCGGGGGACCGCTTTTTACCCCAGGACGAGAAAACTGAGTCCGGGGCATTCCCGCTCGCGTTTTCTTGGGACGAGCACCGGAAGTCCTCGAGCTCAGCCCGTTTCCTTCGCTGCAAGTGCATTTCCAGTGGTTTCTGACACCGGACGAGCGTTCGCCACTCGTTGGAAGCTTCGGCCATCTTTTGGACCGTTTTGGGTCGCACCACAGTTCTCCCTCCAACGAGCTCGCTTCCCGACCTATACCTCCGGAAAACGTGTCAGGGAGCATGCCAGGAGTGTGGGTTGAAGTCCTCGGAGCACGAGACCCGAAGATCGAAAGACTTATGACCAATACGGAGCAAAGGGAAGAAACCGTCGGGGGACCGCTTTTTACCCCAGGACGAGAAAACTGAGTCCGGGGCATTCCCGCTCGCGTTTTCTTGGGACGAGCACCGGAAGTCCTCGAGCTCAGCCCGTTTCCTTCGCTGCAAGTGCATTTCCAGTGGTTTCTGACACCGGACGAGCGTTCGCCACTCGTTGGAAGCTTCGGCCATCTTTTGGACCGTTTTGGGTCGCACCACAGTTCTCCCTCCAACGAGCTCGCTTCCCGACCTATACCTCCGGAAAACGTGCCAGGGAGCATGCCAGGAGTGTGGGTTGAAGTCCTCGGAGCACGAGACCCGAAGATCGAAAGACTTATGACCAATACGGAGCAAAGGGAAGAAACCGTCGGGGGACCGCTTTTTACCCCAGGACGAGAAAACTGAGTCCGGGGCATTCCCGCTCGCGTTTTCTTGGGACGAGCACCGGAAGTCCTCGAGCTCAGCCCGTTTCCTTCGCTGCAAGTGCATTTCCAGTGGTTTCTGACACCGGACGAGCGTTCGCCACTCGTTGGAAGCTTCGGCCATCTTTTGGACCGTTTTGGGTCGCACCACAGTTCTCCCTCCAACGAGCTCGCTTCCCGACCTATACCTCCGGAAAACGTGTCAGGGAGCATGCCAGGAGTGTGGGTTGAAGTCCTCGGAGCACGAGACCCGAAGATCGAAAGACTTATGACCAATACGGAGCAAAGGGAAGAAACCGTCGGGGGACCGCTTTTTACCCCAGGACGAGAAAACTGAGTCCGGGGCATTCCCGCTCGCGTTTTCTTGGGACGAGCACCGGAAGTCCTCGAGCTCAGCCCGTTTCCTTCGCTGCAAGTGCATTTCCAGTGGTTTCTGACACCGGACGAGCGTTCGCCACTCGTTGGAAGCTTCGGCCATCTTTTGGACCGTTTTGGGTCGCACCACAGTTCTCCCTCCAACGAGCTCGCTTCCCGACCTATACCTCCGGAAAACGTGTCAGGGAGCATGCCAGGAGTGTGGGTTGAAGTCCTCGGAGCACGAGACCCGAAGATCGAAAGACTTATGACCAATACGGAGCAAAGGGAAGAAACCGTCGGGGGACGGCTTTTTACCCCAGGACGAGAAAACTGAGTCCGGGGCATTCCCGCTCGCGTTTTCTTGGGACGAGCACCGGAAGTCCTCGAGCTCAGCCCGTTTCCTTCGCTGCAAGTGCATTTCCAGTGGTTTCTGACACCGGACGAGCGTTCGCCACTCGTTGGAAGCTTCGGCCATCTTTTGGACCGTTTTGGGTCGCACCACAGTTCTCCCTCCAACGAGCTCGCTTCCCGACCTATACCTCCGGAAAACGTGCCAGGGAGCATGCCAGGAGTGTGGGTTGAAGTCCTCGGAGCACGAGACCCGAAGATCGAAAGACTTATGACCAATACGGAGCAAAGGGAAGAAACCGTCGGGGGACCGCTTTTTACCCCAGGACGAGAAAACTGAGTCCGGGGCATTCCCGCTCGCGTTTTCTTGGGACGAGCACCGGAAGTCCTCGAGCTCAGCCCGTTTCCTTCGCTGCAAGTGCATTTCCAGTGGTTTCTGACACCGGACGAGCGTTCGCCACTCGTTGGAAGCTTCGGCCATCTTTTGGACCGTTTTGGGTCGCACCACAGTTCTCCCTCCAACGAGCTCGCTTCCCGACCTATACCTCCGGAAAACGTGTCAGGGAGCATGCCAGGAGTGTGGGTTGAAGTCCTCGGAGCACGAGACCCGAAGATCGAAAGACTTATGGCCAATACGGAGCAAAGGGAAGAAACCGTCGGGGGACCGCTTTTTACCCCAGGACGAGAAAACTGAGTCCGGGGCATTCCCGCTCGCGTTTTCTTGGGACGAGCACCGGAAGTCCTCGAGCTCAGCCCGTTTCCTTCGCTGCAAGTGCATTTCCAGTGGTTTCTGACACCGGACGAGCGTTCGCCACTCGTTGGAAGCTTCGGCCATCTTTTGGACCGTTTTGGGTCGCACCACAGTTCTCCCTCCAACGAGCTCGCTTCCCGACCTATACCTCCGGAAAACGTGTCAGGGAGCATGCCAGGAGTGTGGGTTGAAGTCCTCGGAGCACGAGACCCGAAGATCGAAAGACTTATGGCCAATACGGAGCAAAGGGAAGAAACCGTCGGGGGACCGCTTTTTACCCCAGGACGAGAAAACTGAGTCCGGGGCATTCCCGCTCGCGTTTTCTTGGGACGAGCACCGGAAGTCCTCGAGCTCAGCCCGTTTCCTTCGCTGCAAGTGCATTTCCAGTGGTTTCTGACACCGGACGAGCGTTCGCCACTCGTTGGAAGCTTCGGCCATCTTTTGGACCGTTTTGGGTCGCACCACAGTTCTCCCTCCAACGAGCTCGCTTCCCGACCTATACCTCCGGAAAACGTGTCAGGGAGCATGCCAGGAGTGTGGGTTGAAGTCCTCGGAGCACGAGACCCGAAGATCGAAAGACTTATGACCAATACGGAGCAAAGGGAAGAAACCGTCGGGGGACCGCTTTTTACCCCAGGACGAGAAAACTGAGTCCGGGGCATTCCCGCTCGCGTTTTCTTGGGACGAGCACCGGAAGTCCTCGAGCTCAGCCCGTTTCCTTCGCTGCAAGTGCATTTCCAGTGGTTTCTGACACCGGACGAGCGTTCGCCACTCGTTGGAAGCTTCGGCCATCTTTTGGACCGTTTTGGGTCGCACCACAGTTCTCCCTCCAACGAGCTCGCTTCCCGACCTATACCTCCGGAAAACGTGCCAGGGAGCATGCCAGGAGTGTGGGTTGAAGTCCTCGGAGCACGAGACCCGAAGATCGAAAGACTTATGACCAATACGGAGCAAAGGGAAGAAACCGTCGGGGGACCGCTTTTTACCCCAGGACGAGAAAACTGAGTCCGGGGCATTCCCGCTCGCGTTTTCTTGGGACGAGCACCGGAAGTCCTCGAGCTCAGCCCGTTTCCTTCGCTGCAAGTGCATTTCCAGTGGTTTCTGACACCGGACGAGCGTTCGCCACTCGTTGGAAGCTTCGGCCATCTTTTGGACCGTTTTGGGTCGCACCACAGTTCTCCCTCCAACGAGCTCGCTTCCCGACCTATACCTCCGGAAAACGTGTCAGGGAGCATGCCAGGAGTGTGGGTTGAAGTCCTCGGAGCACGAGACCCGAAGATCGAAAGACTTATGGCCAATACGGAGCAAAGGGAAGAAACCGTTGGGGGACCGCTTTTTACCCCAGGACGAGAAAACTGAGTCCGGGGCATTCCCGCTCGCGTTTTCTTGGGACGAGCACCGGAAGTCCTCGAGCTCAGCCCGTTTCCTTCGCTGCAAGTGCATTTCCAGTGGTTTCTGACACCGGACGAGCGTTCGCCACTCGTTGGAAGCTTCGGCCATCTTTTGGACCGTTTTGGGTCGCACCACAGTTCTCCCTCCAACGAGCTCGCTTCCCGACCTATACCTCCGGAAAACGTGTCAGGGAGCATGCCAGGAGTGTGGGTTGAAGTCCTCGGAGCACGAGACCCGAAGATCGAAAGACTTATGGCCAATACGGAGCAAAGGGAAGAAACCGTCGGGGGACCGCTTTTTACCCCAGGACGAGAAAACTGAGTCCGGGGCATTCCCGCTCGCGTTTTCTTGGGACGAGCACCGGAAGTCCTCGAGCTCAGCCCGTTTCCTTCGCTGCAAGTGCATTTCCAGTGGTTTCTGACACCGGACGAGCGTTCGCCACTCGTTGGAAGCTTCGGCCATCTTTTGGACCGTTTTGGGTCGCCCCACAGTTCTCCCTCCAACGAGCTCGCTTCCCGACCTATACCTCCGGAAAACGTGTCAGGGAGCATGCCAGGAGTGTGGGTTGAAGTCCTCGGAGCACGAGACCCGAAGATCGAAAGACTTATGACCAATACGGAGCAAAGGGAAGAAACCGTCGGGGGACCGCTTTTTACCCCAGGACGAGAAAACTGAGTCCGGGGCATTCCCGCTCGCGTTTTCTTGGGACGAGCACCGGAAGTCCTCGAGCTCAGCCCGTTTCCTTCGCTGCAAGTGCATTTCCAGTGGTTTCTGACACCGGACGAGCGTTCGCCACTCGTTGGAAGCTTCGGCCATCTTTTGGACCGTTTTGGGTCGCACCACAGTTCTCCCTCAAAAGAGCTCGCTTCCCGACCTATACCTCCGGAAAACGTGCCAGGGAGCATGCCAGGAGTGTGGGTTGAAGTCCTCGGAGCACGAGACCCGAAGATCGAAAGACTTATGACCAATACGGAGCAAAGGGAAGAAACCGTCGGGGGACCGCTTTTTACCCCAGGACGAGAAAACTGAGTCCGGGGCATTCCCGCTCGCGTTTTCTTGGGACGAGCACCGGAAGTCCTCGAGCTCAGCCCGTTTCCTTCGCTGCAAGTGCATTTCCAGTGGTTTCTGACACCGGACGAGCGTTCGCCACTCATTGGAAGCTTCGGCCATCTTTTGGACCGTTTTGGGTCGCACCACAGTTCTCCCTCCAACGAGCTCGCTTCCCGACCTATACCTCCGGAAAACGTGTCAGGGAGCATGCCAGGAGTGTGGGTTGAAGTCCTCGGAGCACGAGACCCGAAGATCGAAAGACTTATGACCAATACGGAGCAAAGGGAAGAAACCGTCGGGGGACCGCTTTTTACCCCAGGACGAGAAAACTGAGTCCGGGGCATTCCCGCTCGCGTTTTCTTGGGACGAGCACCGGAAGTCCTCGAGCTCAGCCCGTTTCCTTCGCTGCAAGTGCATTTCCAGTGGTTTCTGACACCGGACGAGCGTTCGCCACTCGTTGGAAGCTTCGGCCATCTTTTGGACCGTTTTGGGTCGCACCACAGTTCTCCCTCCAACGAGCTCGCTTCCCGACCTATACCTCCGGAAAACGTGTCAGGGAGCATGCCAGGAGTGTGGGTTGAAGTCCTCGGAGCACGAGACCCGAAGATCGAAAGACTTATGACCAATACGGAGCAAAGGGAAGAAACCGTCGGGGGACCGCTTTTTACCCCAGGACGAGAAAACTGAGTCCGGGGCATTCCCGCTCGCGTTTTCTTGGGACGAGCACCGGAAGTCCTCGAGCTCAGCCCGTTTCCTTCGCTGCAAGTGCATTTCCAGTGGTTTCTGACACCGGACGAGCGTTCGCCACTCGTTGGAAGCTTCGGCCATCTTTTGGACCGTTTTGGGTCGCACCACAGTTCTCCCTCCAACGAGCTCGCTTCCCGACCTATACCTCCGGAAAACGTGCCAGGGAGCATGCCAGGAGTGTGGGTTGAAGTCCTCGGAGCACGAGACCCGAAGATCGAAAGACTTATGACCAATACGGAGCAAAGGGAAGAAACCGTCGGGGGACCGCTTTTTACCCCAGGACGAGAAAACTGAGTCCGGGGCATTCCCGCTCGCGTTTTCTTGGGACGAGCACCGGAAGTCCTCGAGCTCAGCCCGTTTCCTTCGCTGCAAGTGCATTTCCAGTGGTTTCTGACACCGGACGAGCGTTCGCCACTCGTTGGAAGCTTCGGCCATCTTTTGGACCGTTTTGGGTCGCCCCACAGTTCTCCCTCCAACGAGCTCGCTTCCCGACCTATACCTCCGGAAAACGTGTCAGGGAGCATGCCAGGAGTGTGGGTTGAAGTCCTCGGAGCACGAGACCCGAAGATCGAAAGACTTATGACCAATACGGAGCAAAGGGAAGAAACCGTCGGGGGACCGCTTTTTACCCCAGGACGAGAAAACTGAGTCCGGGGCATTCCCGCTCGCGTTTTCTTGGGACGAGCACCGGAAGTCCTCGAGCTCAGCCCGTTTCCTTCGCTGCAAGTGCATTTCCAGTGGTTTCTGACACCGGACGAGCGTTCGCCACTCGTTGGAAGCTTCGGCCATCTTTTGGACCGTTTTGGGTCGCACCACAGTTCTCCCTCAAAAGAGCTCGCTTCCCGACCTATACCTCCGGAAAACGTGCCAGGGAGCATGCCAGGAGTGTGGGTTGAAGTCCTCGGAGCACGAGACCCGAAGATCGAAAGACTTATGACCAATACGGAGCAAAGGGAAGAAACCGTCGGGGGACCGCTTTTTACCCCAGGACGAGAAAACTGAGTCCGGGGCATTCCCGCTCGCGTTTTCTTGGGACGAGCACCGGAAGTCCTCGAGCTCAGCCCGTTTCCTTCGCTGCAAGTGCATTTCCAGTGGTTTCTGACACCGGACGAGCGTTCGCCACTCGTTGGAAGCTTCGGCCATCTTTTGGACCGTTTTGGGTCGCACCACAGTTCTCCCTCCAACGAGCTCGCTTCCCGACCTATACCTCCGGAAAACGTGTCAGGGAGCATGCCAGGAGTGTGGGTTGAAGTCCTCGGAGCACGAGACCCGAAGATCGAAAGACTTATGACCAATACGGAGCAAAGGGAAGAAACCGTCGGGGGACCGCTTTTTACCCCAGGACGAGAAAACTGAGTCCGGGGCATTCCCGCTCGCGTTTTCTTGGGACGAGCACCGGAAGTCCTCGAGCTCAGCCCGTTTCCTTCGCTGCAAGTGCATTTCCAGTGGTTTCTGACACCGGACGAGCGTTCGCCACTCGTTGGAAGCTTCGGCCATCTTTTGGACCGTTTTGGGTCGCACCACAGTTCTCCCTCCAACGAGCTCGCTTCCCGACCTATACCTCCGGAAAACGTGTCAGGGAGCATGCCAGGAGTGTGGGTTGAAGTCCTCGGAGCACGAGACCCGAAGATCGAAAGACTTATGACCAATACGGAGCAAAGGGAAGAAACCGTCGGGGGACCGCTTTTTACCCCAGGACGAGAAAACTGAGTCCGGGGCATTCCCGCTCGCGTTTTCTTGGGACGAGCACCGGAAGTCCTCGAGCTCAGCCCGTTTCCTTCGCTGCAAGTGCATTTCCAGTGGTTTCTGACACCGGACGAGCGTTCGCCACTCGTTGGAAGCTTCGGCCATCTTTTGGACCGTTTTGGGTCGCACCACAGTTCTCCCTCCAACGAGCTCGCTTCCCGACCTATACCTCCGGAAAACGTGCCAGGGAGCATGCCAGGAGTGTGGGTTGAAGTCCTCGGAGCACGAGACCCGAAGATCGAAAGACTTATGACCAATACGGAGCAAAGGGAAGAAACCGTCGGGGGACCGCTTTTTACCCCAGGACGAGAAAACTGAGTCCGGGGCATTCCCGCTCGCGTTTTCTTGGGACGAGCACCGGAAGTCCTCGAGCTCAGCCCGTTTCCTTCGCTGCAAGTGCATTTCCAGTGGTTTCTGACACCGGACGAGCGTTCGCCACTCGTTGGAAGCTTCGGCCATCTTTTGGACCGTTTTGGGTCGCACCACAGTTCTCCCTCCAACGAGCTCGCTTCCCGACCTATACCTCCGGAAAACGTGTCAGGGAGCATGCCAGGAGTGTGGGTTGAAGTCCTCGGAGCACGAGACCCGAAGATCGAAAGACTTATGACCAATACGGAGCAAAGGGAAGAAACCGTCGGGGGACCGCTTTTTACCCCAGGACGAGAAAACTGAGTCCGGGGCATTCCCGCTCGCGTTTTCTTGGGACGAGCACCGGAAGTCCTCGAGCTCAGCCCGTTTCCTTCGCTGCAAGTGCATTTCCAGTGGTTTCTGACACCGGACGAGCGTTCGCCACTCGTTGGAAGCTTCGGCCATCTTTTGGACCGTTTTGGGTCGCACCACAGTTCTCCCTCCAACGAGCTCGCTTCCCGACCTATACCTCCGGAAAACGTGTCAGGGAGCATGCCAGGAGTGTGGGTTGAAGTCCTCGGAGCACGAGACCCGAAGATCGAAAGACTTATGACCAATATGGAGCAAAGGGAAGAAACCGTCGGGGGACCGCTTTTTACCCCAGGACGAGAAAACTGAGTCCGGGGCATTCCCGCTCGCGTTTTCTTGGGACGAGCACCGGAAGTCCTCGAGCTCAGCCCGTTTCCTTCGCTGCAAGTGCATTTCCAGTGGTTTCTGACACCGGACGAGCGTTCGCCACTCGTTGGAAGCTTCGGCCATCTTTTGGACCGTTTTGGGTCGCACCACAGTTCTCCCTCCAACGAGCTCGCTTCCCGACCTATACCTCCGGAAAACGTGTCAGGGAGCATGCCAGGAGTGTGGGTTGAAGTCCTCGGAGCACGAGACCCGAAGATCGAAAGACTTATGACCAATACGGAGCAAAGGGAAGAAACCGTCGGGGGACCGCTTTTTACCCCAGGACGAGAAAACTGAGTCCGGGGCATTTCCGCTCGCGTTTTCTTGGGACGAGCACCGGAAGTCCTCGAGCTCAGCCCGTTTCCTTCGCTGCAAGTGCATTTCCAGTGGTTTCTGACACCGGACGAGCGTTCGCCACTCGTTGGAAGCTTCGGCCATCTTTTGGACCGTTTTGGGTCGCACCACAGTTCTCCCTCCAACGAGCTCGCTTCCCGACCTATACCTCCGGAAAACGTGTCAGGGAGCATGCGAGGAGTGTGGGTTGAAGTCCTCGGAGCACGAGACCCGAAGATCGAAAGACTTATGACCAATACGGAGCAAAGGGAAGAAACCGTCGGGGGACCGCTTTTTACCCCAGGACGAGAAAACTGAGTCCGGGGCATTCCCGCTCGCGTTTTCTTGGGACGAGCACCGGAAGTCCTCGAGCTCAGCCCGTTTCCTTCGCTGCAAGTGCATTTCCAGTGGTTTCTGACACCGGACGAGCGTTCGCCACTCGTTGGAAGCTTCGGCCATCTTTTGGACCGTTTTGGGTCGCACCACAGTTCTCCCTCCAACGAGCTCGCTTCCCGACCTATACCTCCGGAAAACGTGTCAGGGAGCATGCCAGGAGTGTGGGTTGAAGTCCTCGGAGCACGAGACCCGAAGATCGAAAGACTTATGACCAATATGGAGCAAAGGGAAGAAACCGTCGGGGGACCGCTTTTTACCCCAGGACGAGAAAACTGAGTCCGGGGCATTCCCGCTCGCGTTTTCTTGGGACGAGCACCGGAAGTCCTCGAGCTCAGCCCGTTTCCTTCGCTGCAAGTGCATTTCCAGTGGTTTCTGACACCGGACGAGCGTTCGCCACTCGTTGGAAGCTTCGGCCATCTTTTGGACCGTTTTGGGTCGCACCACAGTTCTCCCTCCAACGAGCTCGCTTCCCGACCTATACCTCCGGAAAACGTGCCAGGGAGCATGCCAGGAGTGTGGGTTGAAGTCCTCGGAGCACGAGACCCGAAGATCGAAAGACTTATGACCAATACGGAGCAAAGGGAAGAAACCGTCGGGGGACCGCTTTTTACCCCAGGACGAGAAAACTGAGTCCGGGGCATTCCCGCTCGCGTTTTCTTGGGACGAGCACCGGAAGTCCTCGAGCTCAGCCCGTTTCCTTCGCTGCAAGTGCATTTCCAGTGGTTTCTGACACCGGACGAGCGTTCGCCACTCGTTGGAAGCTTCGGCCATCTTTTGGACCGTTTTGGGTCGCACCACAGTTCTCCCTCCAACGAGCTCGCTTCCCGACCTATACCTCCGGAAAACGTGTCAGGGAGCATGCCAGGAGTGTGGGTTGAAGTCCTCGGAGCACGAGACCCGAAGATCGAAAGACTTATGACCAATACGGAGCAAAGGGAAGAAACCGTCGGGGGACCGCTTTTTACCCCAGGACGAGAAAACTGAGTCCGGGGCATTCCCGCTCGCGTTTTCTTGGGACGAGCACCGGAAGTCCTCGAGCTCAGCCCGTTTCCTTCGCTGCAAGTGCATTTCCAGTGGTTTCTGACACCGGACGAGCGTTCGCCACTCGTTGGAAGCTTCGGCCATCTTTTGGACCGTTTTGGGTCGCACCACAGTTCTCCCTCCAACGAGCTCGCTTCCCGACCTATACCTCCGGAAAACGTGTCAGGGAGCATGCCAGGAGTGTGGGTTGAAGTCCTCGGAGCACGAGACCCGAAGATCGAAAGACTTATGACCAATACGGAGCAAAGGGAAGAAACCGTCGGGGGACCGCTTTTTACCCCAGGACGAGAAAACTGAGTCCGGGGCATTCCCGCTCGCGTTTTCTTGGGACGAGCACCGGAAGTCCTCGAGCTCAGCCCGTTTCCTTCGCTGCAAGTGCATTTCCAGTGGTTTCTGACACCGGACGAGCGTTCGCCACTCGTTGGAAGCTTCGGCCATCTTTTGGACCGTTTTGGGTCGCACCACATTTCTCCCTCCAACGAGCTCGCTTCCCGACCTATACCTCCGGAAAACGTGTCAGGGAGCATGCCAGGAGTGTGGGTTGAAGTCCTCGGAGCACGAGACCCGAAGATCGAAAGACTTATGACCAATATGGAGCAAAGGGAAGAAACCGTCGGGGGACCGCTTTTTACCCCAGGACGAGAAAACTGAGTCCGGGGCATTCCCGCTCGCGTTTTCTTGGGACGAGCACCGGAAGTCCTCGAGCTCAGCCCGTTTCCTTCGCTGCAAGTGCATTTCCAGTGGTTTCTGACACCGGACGAGCGTTCGCCACTCGTTGGAAGCTTCGGCCATCTTTTGGACCGTTTTGGGTCGCACCACAGTTCTCCCTCCAACGAGCTCGCTTCCCGACCTATACCTCCGGAAAACGTGTCAGGGAGCATGCCAGGAGTGTGGGTTGAAGTCCTCGGAGCACGAGACCCGAAGATCGAAAGACTTATGACCAATACGGAGCAAAGGGAAGAAACCGTCGGGGGACCGCTTTTTACCCCAGGACGAGAAAACTGAGTCCGGGGCATTTCCGCTCGCGTTTTCTTGGGACGAGCACCGGAAGTCCTCGAGCTCAGCCCGTTTCCTTCGCTGCAAGTGCATTTCCAGTGGTTTCTGACACCGGACGAGCGTTCGCCACTCGTTGGAAGCTTCGGCCATCTTTTGGACCGTTTTGGGTCGCACCACAGTTCTCCCTCCAACGAGCTCGCTTCCCGACCTATACCTCCGGAAAACGTGTCAGGGAGCATGCCAGGAGTGTGGGTTGAAGTCCTCGGAGCACGAGACCCGAAGATCGAAAGACTTATGACCAATACGGAGCAAAGGGAAGAAACCGTCGGGGGACCGCTTTTTACCCCAGGACGAGAAAACTGAGTCCGGGGCATTCCCGCTCGCGTTTTCTTGGGACGAGCACCGGAAGTCCTCGAGCTCAGCCCGTTTCCTTCGCTGCAAGTGCATTTCCAGTGGTTTCTGACACCGGACGAGCGTTCGCCACTCGTTGGAAGCTTCGGCCATCTTTTGGACCGTTTTGGGTCGCACCACAGTTCTCCCTCCAACGAGCTCGCTTCCCGACCTATACCTCCGGAAAACGTGTCAGGGAGCATGCCAGGAGTGTGGGTTGAAGTCCTCGGAGCACGAGACCCGAAGATCGAAAGACTTATGACCAATATGGAGCAAAGGGAAGAAACCGTCGGGGGACCGCTTTTTACCCCAGGACGAGAAAACTGAGTCCGGGGCATTCCCGCTCGCGTTTTCTTGGGACGAGCACCGGAAGTCCTCGAGCTCAGCCCGTTTCCTTCGCTGCAAGTGCATTTCCAGTGGTTTCTGACACCGGACGAGCGTTCGCCACTCGTTGGAAGCTTCGGCCATCTTTTGGACCGTTTTGGGTCGCACCACAGTTCTCCCTCCAACGAGCTCGCTTCCCGACCTATACCTCCGGAAAACGTGCCAGGGAGCATGCCAGGAGTGTGGGTTGAAGTCCTCGGAGCACGAGACCCGAAGATCGAAAGACTTATGACCAATACGGAGCAAAGGGAAGAAACCGTCGGGGGACCGCTTTTTACCCCAGGACGAGAAAACTGAGTCCGGGGCATTCCCGCTCGCGTTTTCTTGGGACGAGCACCGGAAGTCCTCGAGCTCAGCCCGTTTCCTTCGCTGCAAGTGCATTTCCAGTGGTTTCTGACACCGGACGAGCGTTCGCCACTCGTTGGAAGCTTCGGCCATCTTTTGGACCGTTTTGGGTCGCACCACAGTTCTCCCTCCAACGAGCTCGCTTCCCGACCTATACCTCCGGAAAACGTGTCAGGGAGCATGCCAGGAGTGTGGGGTTGAAGTCCTCGGAGCACGAGACCCGAAGATCGAAAGACTTATGACCAATACGGAGCAAAGGGAAGAAACCGTCGGGGGACCGCTTTTTACCCCAGGACGAGAAAACTGAGTCCGGGGCATTCCCGCTCGCGTTTTCTTGGGACGAGCACCGGAAGTCCTCGAGCTCAGCCCGTTTCCTTCGCTGCAAGTGCATTTCCAGTGGTTTCTGACACCGGACGAGCGTTCGCCACTCGTTGGAAGCTTCGGCCATCTTTTGGACCGTTTTGGGTCGCACCACAGTTCTCCCTCCAACGAGCTCGCTTCCCGAGCTATACCTCCGGAAAACGTGCCAGGGAGCATGCCAGGAGTGTGGGTTGAAGTCCTCGGAGCACGAGACCCGAAGATCGAAAGACTTATGACCAATACGGAGCAAAGGGAAGAAACCGTCGGGGGACCGCTTTTTACCCCAGGACGAGAAAACTGAGTCCGGGGCATTCCCGCTCGCGTTTTCTTGGGAAGAGCACCGGAAGTCCTCGAGCTCAGCCCGTTTCCTTCGCTGCAAGTGCATTTCCAGTGGTTTCTGACACCGGACGAGCGTTCGCCACTCGTTGGAAGCTTCGGCCATCTTTTGGACCGTTTTGGGTCGCACCACAGTTCTCCCTCCAACGAGCTCGCTTCCCGACCTATACCTCCAGAAAACGTGTCAGGGAGCATGCCAGGAGTGTGGGGTTGAAGTCCTCGGAGCACGAGACCCGAAGATCGAAAGACTTATGACCAATACGGAGCAAAGGGAAGAAACCGTCGGGGGACCGCTTTTTACCCCAGGACAAGAAAACTGAGTCCGGGGCATTCCCGCTCGCGTTTTCTTGGGACGAGCACCGGAAGTCCTCGAGCTCAGCCCGTTTCCTTCGCTGTAAGTGCATTTCCAGTGGTTTCTGACACCGGACGAGCGTTCGCCACTCGTTGGAAGCTTCGGCCATCTTTTGGACCGTTTTGGGTCGCACCACAGTTCTCCCTCCAACGAGCTCGCTTCCCGACCTATACCTCCGGAAAACGTGTCAGGGAGCATGCCAGGAGTGTGGGTTGAAGTGCTCGGAGCACGAGACCCGAAGATCGAAAGACTTATGACCAATACGGAGCAAAGGGAAGAAACCGTCGGGGGACCGCTTTTTACCCCAGGACGAGAAAACTGAGTCCGGGGCATTCCCGCTCGCGTTTTCTTGGGACGAGCACCGGAAGTCCTCGAGCTCAGCCCGTTTCCTTCGCTGCAAGTGCATTTCCAGTGGTTTCTGACACCGGACGAGCGTTCGCCACTCGTTGGAAGCTTCGGCCATCTTTTGGACCGTTTTGGGTCGCACCACAGTTCTCCCTCCAACGAGCTCGCTTCCCGACCTATACCTCCGGAAAACGTGTCAGGGAGCATGCCAGGAGTGTGGGTTGAAGTGCTCGGAGCACGAGACCCGAAGATCGAAAGACTTATGACCAATACGGAGCAAAGGGAAGAAACCGTCGGGGGACCGCTTTTTACCCCAGGACGAGAAAACTGAGTCCGGGGCATTCCCGCTCGCGTTTTCTTGGGACGAGCACCGGAAGTCCTCGAGCTCAGCCCGTTTCCTTCGCTGCAAGTGCATTTCCAGTGGTTTCTGACACCGGACGAGCGTTCGCCACTCGTTGGAAGCTTCGGCCATCTTTTGGACCGTTTTGGGTCGCACCACAGTTCTCCCTCCAACGAGCTCGCTTCCCGACCTATACCTCCGGAAAACGTGTCAGGGAGCATGCCAGGAGTGTGGGTTGAAGTCCTCGGAGCACGAGACCCGAAGATCGAAAGACTTATGACCAATACGGAGCAAAGGGAAGAAACCGTCGGGGGACCGCTTTTTACCCCAGGACGAGAAAACTGAGTCCGGGGCATTCCCGCTCGCGTTTTCTTGGGACTAGCACCGGAAGTCCTCGAGCTCAGCCCGTTTCCATCGCTGCAAGTGCATTTCCAGTGGTATCTGACACCGGACGAGCGTTCGCCACTCGTTGGAAGCTTCGGCCATCTTTTGGACCGTTTTGGGTCGCACCACAGTTCTCCCTCCAACGAGCTCGCTTCCCGACCTATACCTCCGGAAAACGTGTCAGGGAGCATGCCAGGAGTGTGGGGTTGAAGTCCTCGGAGCACGAGACCCGAAGATCGAAAGACTTATGACCAATACGGAGCAAAGGGAAGAAACCGTCGGGGGACCGCTTTTTACCCAAGGACGAGAAAACTGAGTCCGGGGCATTCCCGCTCGCGTTTTCTTGGGACGAGCACCGGAAGTCCTCGAGCTCAGCCCGTTTCCTTCGCTGCAAGTGCATTTCCAGTGGTTTCTGACACCGGACGAGCGTTCGCCACTCGTTGGAAGCTTCGGCCATCTTTTGGACCGTTTTGGGTCGCACCACAGTTCTCCCTCCAACGAGCTCGCTTCCCGACCTATACCTCTGGAAAACGTGTCAGGGAGCATGCCAGGAGTGTGGGTTGAAGTCCTCGGAGCACGAGACCCGAAGATCGAAAGACTTATGACCAATACGGAGCAAAGGAAAGAAACCGTCGGGGGACCGCTTTTTACCCCAGGACGAGAAAACTGAGTCCGGGGCATTCCCGCTCGCGTTTTCTTGGGACGAGCACCGGAAGTCCTCGAGCTCAGCCCGTTTCCTTCGCTGCAAGTGCATTTCCAGTGGTTTCTGACACCGGACGAGCGTTCGCCACTCGTTGGAAGCTTCGGCCATCTTTTGGACCGTTTTGGATCGCACCACAGTTCTCCCTCCAACGAGCTCGCTTCCCGACCTATACCTCCGGAAAACGTGTCAGGGAGCATGCCAGGAGTGTGGGTTGAAGTGCTCGGAGCACGAGAGCCGAAGATCGAAAGACTTATGACCAATACGGAGCAAAGGGAAGAAACCGTCGGGGGACCGCTTTTTACCCCAGGACGAGAAAACTGAGTCCGGGGCATTCCCGCTCGCGTTTTCTTGGGACGAGCACCGGAAGTCCTCGAGCTCAGCCCGTTTCCTTCGCTGCAAGTGCATTTCCAGTGGTTTCTGACACCGGACGAGCGTTCGCCACTCGTTGGAAGCTTCGGCCATCTTTTAGACCGTTTTGGGTCGCACCACAGTTCTCCCTCCAACGAGCTCGCTTCCCGACCTATACCTCCGGAAAACGTGTCAGGGAGCATGCCAGGAGTGTGGGTTGAAGTCCTCGGAGCACGAGACCCGAAGATCGAAAGACTTATGACCAATACGGAGCAAAGGGAAGAAACCGTCGGGGGACCGCTTTTTACCCCAGGACGAGAAAACTGAGTCCGGGGCATTCCCGCTCGCGTTTTCTTGGGACGAGCACCGGAAGTCCTCGAGCTCAGCCCGTTTCCTTCGCTGCAAGTGCATTTCCAGTGGTTTCTGACACCGGACGAGCGTTCGCCACTCGTTGGAAGCTTCGGCCATCTTTTGGACCGTTTTGGGTCGCACCACAGTTCTCCCTCCAACGAGCTCGCTTCCCGACCTATACCTCCGGAAAACGTGTCAGGGAGCATGCCAGGAGTGTGGGTTGAAGTCCTCGGAGCACGAGACCCGAAGATCGAAAGACTTATGACCAATACGGAGCAAAGGGAAGAAACCGTCGGGGGACCGCTTTTTACCCCAGGACGAGAAAACTGAGTCCGGGGCATTCCCGCTCGCGTTTTCTTGGGACGAGCACCGGAAGTCCTCGAGCTCAGCCCGTTTCCTTCGCTGCAAGTGCATTTCCAGTGGTTTCTGACACCGGACGAGCGTTCGCCACTCGTTGGAAGCTTCGGCCATCTTTTGGACCGTTTTGGGTCGCACCACAGTTCTCCCTCCAACGAGCTCGCTTCCCGACCTATACCTCCGGAAAACGTGTCAGGGAGCATGCCAGGAGTGTGGGTTGAAGTCCTCGGAGCACGAGACCCGAAGATCGAAAGACTTATGACCAATACGGAGCAAAGGGAAGAAACCGTCGGGGGACCGCTTTTTACCCCAGGACGAGAAAACTGAGTCCGGGGCATTCCCGCTCGCGGTTTCTTGGGACGAGCACCGGAAGTCCTCGAGCTCAGCCCGTTTCCTTCGCTGCAAGTGCATTTCCAGTGGTTTCTGACACCGGACGAGCGTTCGCCGCTCGTTGGAAGCTTCGGCCATCTTTTGGACCGTTTTGGGTCGCACCACAGTTCTCCCTCCAACGAGCTCGCTTCCCGACCTATACCTCCGGAAAACGTGTCAGGGAGCATGCCAGGAGTGTGGGTTGAAGTCCTCGGAGCACGAGACCCGAAGATCGAAAGATTTATGACCAATACGGAGCAAAGGGAAGAAACCGTCGGGGGACTGCTTTTTACCCCAGGACGAGAAAACTGAGTCCGGGGCATTCCCGCTCGCGTTTTCTTGGGACGAGCACCGAAAGTCCTCGAGCTCAGCCCGTTTCCTTCGCTGCAAGTGCATTTCCAGTGGTTTCTGACACCGGACGAGCGTTCGCCACTCGTTGGAAGCTTCGGCCATCTTTTGGACCGTTTTGGGTCGCACCACAGTTCTCCCTCCAACGAGCTCGCTTCCCGACCTATACCTCCGGAAAACGTGTCAGGGAGCATGCCAGGAGTGTGGGTTGAAGTTCTCGGAGCACGAGACCCGAAGATCGAAAGACTTATGACCAATACGGAGCAAAGGGAAGAAACCGTCGGGGGACCGCTTTTTACCCCAGGACGAGAAAACTGAGTCCGGGGCATTCCCGCTCGCGGTTTCTTGGGACGAGCACCGGAAGTCCTCCAGCTCAGCCCGTTTCCTTCGCTGCAAGTGCATTTCCAGTGGTTTCTGACACCGGACGAGCGTTCGCCACTCGTTGGAAGCTTCGGCCATCTTTTGGACCGTTTTGGGTCGCACCACAGTTCTCCCTCCAACGAGCTCGCTTCCCGACCTATACCTCCGGAAAACGTGTCAGGGAGCATGCCAGGAGTGTGGGTTGAAGTCCTCGGAGCACGAGACCCGAAGATCGAAAGATTTATGACCAATACGGAGCAAAGGGAAGAAACCGTCGGGGGACCGCTTTTTACCCCAGGACGAGAAAACTGAGTCCGGGGCATTCCCGCTCGCGTTTTCTTGGGACGAGCACCGGAAGTCCTCGAGCTCAGCCCGTTTCCTTCGCTGCAAGTGCATTTCCAGTGGTTTCTGACACCGGACGAGCGTTCGCCGCTCGTTGGAAGCTTCGGCCATCTTTTGGACCGTTTTGGGTCGCACCACAGTTCTCCCTTCAACGAGCTCGCTTCCCGACCTATACCTCCGGAAAACGTGTCAGGGAGCATGCCAGGAGTGTGGGTTGAAGTCCTCGGAGCACGAGACCCGAAGATCGAAAGATTTATGACCAATACGGAGCAAAGGGAAGAAACCGTCGGGGGACCGCTTTTTACCCCAGGACGAGAAAACTCAGTCCGGGGCATTCCCGCTCGCGTTTTCTTGGGACGAGCACCGGAAGTCCTCGAGCTCAGCCCGTTTCCTTCGCTGCAAGTGCATTTCCAGTGGTTTCTGACACCGGACGAGCGTTCGCCACTCGTTGGAAGCTTCGGCCATCTTTTGGACCGTTTTGGGTCGCACCACAGTTCTCCCTCCAACGAGCTCGCTTCCCGACCTATACCTCCGGAAAACGTGTCAGGGAGCATGCCAGGAGTGTGGGTTGAAGTCCTCGGAGCACGAGACCCGAAGATCGAAAGACTTATGACCAATACGGAGCAAAGGGAAGAAACCGTCGGGGGACCGCTTTTTACCCCAGGACGAGAAAACTGAGTCCGGGGCATTCCCGCTCGCGTTTTCTTGGGACGAGCACCGGAAGTCCTCGAGCTCAGCCCGTTTCCTTCGCTGCAAGTGCATTTCCAGTGGTTTCTGACACCGGACGAGCGTTCGCCACTCGTTGGAAGCTTCGGCCATCTTTTGGACCGTTTTGGGTCGCACCACAGTTCTCCCTCCAACGAGCTCGCTTCCCGACCTATACCTCCGGAAAACGTGTCAGGGAGCATGCCAGGAGTGTGGGTTGAAGTCCTCGGAGCACGAGACCCGAAGATCGAAAGACTTATGACCAATACGGAGCAAAGGGAAGAAACCGTCGGGGGACCGCTTTTTACCCCAGGACGAGAAAACTGAGTCCGGGGCATTCCCGCTCGCGTTTTCTTGGGACGAGCACCGGAAGTCCTCGAGCTCAGCCCGTTTCCTTCGCTGCAAGTGCATTTCCAGTGGTTTCTGACACCGGACGAGCGTTCGCCGCTCGTTGGAAGCTTCGGCCATCTTTTGGACCGTTTTGGGTCGCACCACAGTTCTCCCTCCAACGAGCTCGCTTCCCGACCTATACCTCTGGAAAACGTGCCAGGGAGCATGCAAGGAGTGTGGGTTGAAGTCCTCGGAGCACGAGACTCGAAGATCGAAAGACTTATGACCAATACGGAGCAAAGGGAAGAAACCGTCGGGGGACCGCTTTTTACCCCAGGACGAGAAAACTGAGTCCGGGGCATTCCCGCTCGCGTTTTCTTGGGACGAGCACTGAAAGTCCTCGAGCTCAGCCCGTTTCCTTCGCTGCAAGTGCATTTCCAGTGGTTTCTGACACCGGACGAGCGTTCGCCACTCGTTGGAAGCTTCGGCCATCTTTTGGACCGTTTTGGGTCGCACCACAGTTCTCCCTCCAACGAGCTCGCTTCCCGACCTATACCTCCGGAAAACGTGTCAGGGAGCATGCCAGGAGTGTGGGTTGAAGTTCTCGGAGCACGAGACCCGAAGATCGAAAGACTTATGACCAATACGGAGCAAAGGGAAGAAACCGTCGGGGGACCGCTTTTTACCCCAGGACGAGAAAACTGAGTCCGGGGCATTCCCGCTCGCGGTTTCTTGGGACGAGCACCGGAAGTCCTCCAACTCAGCCCGTTTCCTTCGCTGCAAGTGCATTTCCAGTGGTTTCTGACACCGGACGAGCGTTCGCCACTCGTTGGAAGCTTCGGCCATCTTTTGGACCGTTTTGGGTCGCACCACAGTTCTCCCTCCAACGAGCTCGCTTCCCGACCTATACCTCCGGAAAACGTGTCAGGGAGCATGCCAGGAGTGTGGGTTGAAGTCCTCGAAGCACGAGACCCGAAGATCGAAAGACTTATGACCAATACGGAGCAAAGGGAAGAAACCGTCGGGGGACCGCTTTTTACCCCAGGACGAGAAAACTGAGTCCGGGGCATTCCCGCTCGCGTTTTCTTGGGACGAGCACCGGAAGTCCTCGAGCTCAGCCCGTTTCCTTCGCTGCAAGTGCATTTCCAGTGGTTTCTGACACCGGACGAGCGTTCGCCACTCGTTGGAAGCTTCGGCCATCTTTTGGACCGTTTTGGGTCGCACCACAGTTCTCCCTCCAACGAGCTCGCTTCCCGACCTATACCTCCGGAAAACGTGTCAGGGAGCATGCCAGGAGTGTGGGTTGAAGTCCTCGGAGTACGAGACCCGAAGATCGAAAGACTTATGACCAATACGGAGCAAAGGGAAGAAACCGTCGGGGGACCGCTTTTTACCCCAGGACGAGAAAACTGAGTCCGGGGCATTCCCGCTCGCGTTTTCTTGGGACGAGCACCGGAAGTCCTCGAGCTCAGCCCGTTTCCTTCGCTGCAAGTGCATTTCCAGTGGTTTCTGACACCGGACGAGCGTTCGCCACTCGTTGGAAGCTTCGGCCATCTTTTGGACCGTTTTGGGTCGCACCACAGTTCTCCCTCCAACGAGCTCGCTTCCCGACCTATACCTCCGGAAAACGTGTCAGGGAGCATGCCAGGAGTGTGGGTTGAAGTCCTCGGAGCACGAGACCCAAAGATCGAAAGACTTATGACCAATACGGAGCAAAGGGAAGAAACCGTCGGGGGACCGCTTTTTACCCCAGGACGAGAAAACTGAGTCCGGGGCATTCCCGCTCGCGTTTTCTTGGGACGAGCACCGGAAGTCCTCGAGCTCAGCCCGTTTCCTTCGCTGCAAGTGCATTTCCAGTGGTTTCTGACACTGGACGAGCGTTCGCCACTCGTTGGAAGCTTCGGCCATCTTTTGGACCGTTTTGGGTCGCACCACATATCTCCCTCCAACGAGCTCGCTTCCCGACCTATACCTCCGGAAAACGTGTCAGGGAGCATGCCAGGAGTGTGGGTTGAAGTCCTCGGAGCACGAGACCCGAAGATCGAAAGACTTATGACCAATACGGAGCAAAGGGAAGAAACCGTCGGGGGACCGCTTTTTACCCCAGGACGAGAAAACTGAGTCCGGGGCATTCCCGCTCGCGTTTTCTTGGGACGAGCACCGGAAGTCCTCGAGCTCAGCCCGTTTCCTTCGCTGCAAGTGCATTTCCAGTGGTTTCTGACACCGGACGAGCGTTCGCCACTCGTTGGAAGCTTCGGCCATCTTTTGGACTGTTTTGGGTCGCACCACAGTTCTCCCTCCAACGAGCTCGCTTCCCGACCTATACCTCCGGAAAACGTGCCAGGGAGCATGCCAGGAGTGTGGGTTGAAGTCCTCGGAGCACGAGACCCGAAGATCGAAAGACTTATGACCAATACGGAGCAAAGGGAAGAAACCGTCGGGGGACCGCTTTTTACCCCAGGACGAGAAAACTGAGTCCGGGGCATTCCCGCTCGCGTTTTCTTGGGACGAGCACCGGAAGTCCTCGAGCTCAGCCCGTTTCCTTCGCTGCAAGTGCATTTCCAGTGGTTTCTGACACCGGACGAGCGTTCGCCACTCGTTGGAAGCTTCGGCCATCTTTTGGACCGTTTTGGGTCGCACCACAGTTCTCCCTCCAACGAGCTCGCTTCCCGACCTATACCTCCGGAAAACGTGTCAGGGAGCATGCCAGGAGTGTGGGTTGAAGTTCTCGGAGCACGAGACCCGAAGATCGAAAGACTTATGACCAATACGGAGCAAAGGGAAGAAACCGTCGGGGGACCGCTTTTTACCCCAGGACGAGAAAACTGAGTCCGGGGCATTCCCGCTCGCGGTTTCTTGGGACGAGCACCGGAAGTCCTCCAGCTCAGCCCGTTTCCTACGCTGCAAGTGCATTTCCAGTGGTTTCTGACACCGGACGAGCGTTCGCCACTCGTTGGAAGCTTCGGCCATCTTTTGGACCGTTTTGGGTCGCACCACAGTTCTCCCTCCAACGAGCTCGCTTCCCGACCTATACCTCCGGAAAACGTGTCAGGGAGCATGCCAGGAGTGTGGGTTGAAGTCCTCGGAGCACGAGACCCGAAGATCGAAAGACTTATGACCAATACGGAGCAAAGGGAAGAAACCGTCGGGGGACCGCTTTTTACCCCAGGACGAGAAAACTGAGTCCGGGGCATTCCCGCTCGCGTTTTCTTGGGACGAGCACCGGAAGTCCTCGAGCTCAGCCCGTTTCCTTCGCTGCAAGTGCATTTCCAGTGGTTTCTGACACCGGACGAGCGTTTGCCACTCGTTGGAAGCTTCGGCCATCTTTTGGACCGTTTTGGGTCGCACCACAGTTCTCCCTCCAACGAGCTCGCTTCCCGACCTATACCTCCAGAAAACGTGTCAGGGAGCATGCCAGGAGTGTGGGGTTGAAGTCCTCGGAGCACGAGACCCGAAGATCGAAAGACTTATGACCAATACGGAGCAAAGGGAAGAAACCGTCGGGGGACCGCTTTTTACCCCAGGACGAGAAAACTGAGTCCGGGGCATTCCCGCTCGCGTTTTCTTGGGACGAGCACCGGAAGTCCTCGAGCTCAGCCCGTTTCCTTCGCTGCAAGTGCATTTCCAGTGGTTTCTGACACCGGACGAGCGTTCGCCACTCGTTGGAAGCTTCGGCCATCTTTTGGACCGTTTTGGGTCGCACCACAGTTCTCCCTCCAACAAGCTCGCTTCCCGACCTATACCTCCGGAAAACGTGTCAGGGAGCATGCCAGGAGTGTGGGTTGAAGTGCTCGGAGCACGAGACCCGAAGATCGAAAGACTTATGACCAATACGGAGCAAAGGGAAGAAACCGTCGGGGGACCGCTTTTTACCCCAGGACGAGAAAACTGAGTCCGGGGCATTCCCGCTCGCGTTTTCTTGGGACGAGCACCGGAAGTCCTCGAGCTCAGCCCGTTTCCTTCGCTGCAAGTGCATTTCCAGTGGTTTCTGACACCGGACGAGCGTTCGCCACTCGTTGGAAGCTTCGGCCATCTTTTGGACCGTTTTGGGTCGCACCACAGTTCTCCCTCCAACGAGCTCGCTTCCCGACCTATACCTCCGGAAAACGTGTCAGGGAGCATGCCAGGAGTGTGGGTTGAAGTCCTCGGAGCACGAGACCCGAAGATCGAAAGACTTATGACCAATACGAAGCAAAGGGAAGAAACCGTCGGGGGACCGCTTTTTACCCCAGGACGAGAAAACTGAGTCCGGGGCATTCCCGCTCGCGTTTTCTTGGGACGAGCACCGGAAGTCCTCGAGCTCAGCCCGTTTCCTTCGCTGCAAGTGCATTTCCAGTGGTTTCTGACACCGGACGAGCGTTCGCCACTCGTTGGAAGCTTCGGCCATCTTTTGGACAGTTTTGGGTCGCACCACAGTTCTCCCTCCAACGAGCTCGCTTCCCGACCTATACCTCCGGAAAACGTGTCAGGGAGCATGCCAGGAGTGTGGGTTGAAGTCCTCGGAGCACGAGACCCGAAGATCGAAAGACTTATGACCAATACGGAGCAAAGGGAAGAAACCGTCGAAGGACCGCTTTTTACCCCAGGACGAGAAAACTGAGTCCGGGGCATTCCCGCTCGCGTTTTCTTGGGACTAGCACCGGAAGTCCTCGAGCTCAGCCCGTTTCCTTCGCTGCAAGTGCATTTCCAGTGGTATCTGACACCGGACGAGCGTTCGCCACTCGTTGGAAGCTTCGGCCATCTTTTGGACCGTTTTGGGTCGCACCACAGTTCTCCCTCCAACGAGCTCGCTTCCCGACCTATACCTCCGGAAAACGTGTCAGGGAGCATGCCAGGAGTGTGGGTTGAAGTCCTCGGAGCACGAGACCCGAAGATCGAAAGACTTATGACCAATACGGAGCAAAGGGAAGAAACCGTCGGGGGACCGCTTTTTACCCCAGGACGAGAAAACTGAGTCCGGGGCATTCCCGCTCGCGTTTTCTTGGGACTAGCACCGGAAGTCCTCGAGCTCAGCCCGTTTCCTTCGCTGCAAGTGCATTTCCAGTGGTATCTGACACCGGACGAGCGTTCGCCACTCGTTGGAAGCTTCGGCCATCTTTTGGACTGTTTTGGGTCGCACCACAGTTCTCCCTCCAACGAGCTCGCTTCCCGACCTATACCTCCGGAAAACGTGCCAGGGAGCATGCCAGGAGTGTGGGTTGAAGTCCTCGGAGCACGAGACCCGAAGATCGAAAGACTTATGACCAATACGGAGCAAAGGGAAGAAACCGTCGGGGGACCGCTTTTTACCCCAGGACGAGAAAACTGAGTCCGGGGCATTCCCGCTCGCGTTTTCTTGGGACGAGCACCGGAAGTCCTCGAGCTCAGCCCGTTTCCTTCGCTGCAAGTGCATTTCCAGTGGTTTCTGACACCGGACGAGCGTTCGCCACTCGTTGGAAGCTTCGGCCATCTTTTGGACCGTTTTGGGTCGCACCACAGTTCTCCCTCCAACGAGCTCGCTTCCCGACCTATACCTCCGGAAAACGTGTCAGGGAGCATGCCAGGAGTGTGGGTTGAAGTTCTCGGAGCACGAGACCCGAAGATCGAAAGACTTATGACCAATACGGAGCAAAGGAAAGAAACCGTCGGGGGACCGCTTTTTACCCCAGGACGAGAAAACTGAGTCCGGGGCATTCCCGCTCGCGTTTTCTTGGGACGAGCACCGGAAGTCCTCGAGCTCAGCCCGTTTCCTTCGCTGCAAGTGCATTTCCAGTGGTTTCTGACACCGGACGAGCGTTCGCCACTCGTTGGAAGCTTCGGCCATCTTTTGGACTGTTTTGGGTCGCACCACAGTTCTCCCTCCAACGAGCTCGCTTCCCGACCTATACCTCCGGAAAACGTGCCAGGGAGCATGCCAGGAGTGTGGGTTGAAGTCCTCGGAGCACGAGACCCGAAGATCGAAAGACTTATGACCAATACGGAGCAAAGGGAAGAAACCGTCGGGGGACCGCTTTTTACCCCAGGACGAGAAAACTGAGTCCGGGGCATTCCCGCTCGCGTTTTCTTGGGACGAGCACCGGAAGTCCTCGAGCTCAGCCCGTTTCCTTCGCTGCAAGTGTATTTCCAGTGGTTTCTGACACCGGACGAGCGTTCGCCACTCGTTGGAAGCTTCGGCCATCTTTTGGACCGTTTTGGGTCGCACCACAGTTCTCCCTCCAACGAGCTCGCTTCCCGACCTATACCTCCGGAAAACGTGTCAGGGAGCATGCCAGGAGTGTGGGTTGAAGTTCTCGGAGCACGAGACCCGAAGATCGAAAGACTTATGACCAATACGGAGCAAAGGGAAGAAACCGTCGGGGGACCGCTTTTTACCCCAGGACGAGAAAACTGAGTCCGGGGCATTCCCGCTCGCGGTTTCTTGGGACGAGCACCGGAAGTCCTCCAGCTCAGCCCGTTTCCTACGCTGCAAGTGCATTTCCAGTGGTTTCTGACACCGGACGAGCGTTCGCCACTCGTTGGAAGCTTCGGCCATCTTTTGGACCGTTTTGGGTCGCACCACAGTTCTCCCTCCAACGAGCTCGCTTCCCGACCTATACCTCTGGAAAACGTGTCAGGGAGCATGCCAGGAGTGTGGGTTGAAGTCCTCGGAGCACGAGACCCGAAGATCGAAAGACTTATGACCAATACGGAGCAAAGGAAAGAAACCGTCGGGGGACCGCTTTTTACCCCAGGACGAGAAAACTGAGTCCGGGGCATTCCCGCTCGCGTTTTCTTGGGACGAGCACCGGAAGTCCTCGAGCTCAGCCCGTTTCCTTCGCTGCAAGTGCATTTCCAGTGGTTTCTGACACCGGACGAGCGTTCGCCACTCGTTGGAAGCTTCGGCCATCTTTTGGACCGTTTTGGATCGCACCACAGTTCTCCCTCCAACGAGCTCGCTTCCCGACCTATACCTCCGGAAAACGTGTCAAGGAGCATGCCAGGAGTGTGGGTTGAAGTGCTCGGAGCACGAGACCCGAAGATCGAAAGACTTATGACCAATACGGAGCGGGGGACCGCTTTTTACCCCAGGACGAGAAAACTGAGTCCGGGGCATTCCCGCTCGCGTTTTCTTGGGACGAGCACCGGAAGTCCTCGAGCTCAGCCCGTTTCCTTCGCTGCAAGTGCATTTCCAGTGGTTTCTGACACCGGACGAGCGTTCGCCACTCGTTGGAAGCTTCGGCCATCTTTTAGACCGTTTTGGGTCGCACCACAGTTCTCCCTCCAACGAGCTCGCTTCCCGACCTATACCTCCGGAAAACGTGTCAGGGAGCATGCCAGGAGTGTGGGTTGAAGTCCTCGGAGCACGAGACCCGAAGATCGAAAGACTTATGACCAATACGGAGCAAAGGGAAGAAACCGTCGGGGGACCGCTTTTTACCCCAGGACGAGAAAACTGAGTCCGGGGCATTCCCGCTCGCGTTTTCTTGAGACGAGCACCGGAAGTCCTCGAGCTCAGCCCGTTTCCTTCGCTGCAAGTGCATTTCCAGTGGTTTCTGACACCGGACGAGCGTTCGCCACTCGTTGGAAGCTTCGGCCATCTTTTGGACCGTTTTGGGTCGCACCACAGTTCTCCCTCCAACGAGCTCGCTTCCGGACCTATACCTCCGGAAAACGTGTCAGGGAGCATGCCAGGAGTGTGGGTTGAAGTCCTCGGAGCACGAGAGCCGAAGATCGAAAGACTTATGACCAATACGGAGCAAAGGGAAGAAACCGTCGGGGGACCGCTTTTTACCCCAGGACGAGAAAACTGAGTCCGGGGCATTCCCGCTCGCGTTTTCTTGGGACGAGCACCGGAAGTCCTCGAGCTCAGCCCGTTTCCTTCGCTGCAAGTGCATTTCCAGTGGTTTCTGACACCGGACGAGCGTTCGCCACTCGTTGGAAGCTTCGGCCATCTTTTGGACCGTTTTGGGTCGCACCACAGTTCTCCCTCCAACGAGCTCGCTTCCCGACCTATACCTCCGGAAAACGTGCCAGGGAGCATGCCAGGAGTGTGGGTTGAAGTCCTCGGAGCACGAGACCCGAAGATCGAAAGACTTATGACCAATACGGAGCAAAGGGAAGAAACCGTCGGGGGACCGCTTTTTACCCCAGGACGAGAAAACTGAGTCCGAGGCATTCCCGCTCGCGTTTTCTTGGGACGAGCACCGGAAGTCCTCGAGCTCAGCCCGTTTCCTTCGCTGCAAGTGCATTTCCAGTGGTTTCTGACACCGGACGAGCGTTCGCCACTCGTTGGAAGCTTCAGCCATCTTTTGGACCGTTTTGGGTCGCACCACAGTTCTCCCTCCAACGAGCTCGCTTCCCGACCTATACCTCCAGAAAACGTGTCAGGGAGCATGCCAGGAGTGTGGGGTTGAAGTCCTCGGAGCACGAGACCCGAAGATCGAAAGACTTATGACCAATACGGAGCAAAGGGAAGAAACCGTCGGGGGACCGCTTTTTACCCCAGGACGAGAAAACTGAGTCCGGGGCATTCCCGCTCGCGTTTTCTTGAGACGAGCACCGGAAGTCCTCGAGCTCAGCCCGTTTCCTTCGCTGCAAGTGCATTTCCAGTGGTTTCTGACACCGGACGAGCGTTCGCCACTCCTTGGAAGCTTCGGCCATCTTTTGGACCGTTTTGGGTCGCACCACAGTTCTCCCTCCAACGAGCTCGCTTTCGGACCTATACCTCCGGAAAACGTGTCAGGGAGCATGCCAGGAGTGTGGGTTGAAGTCCTCGGAGCACGAGACCCGAAGATCGAAAGACTTATGACCAATACGGAGCAAAGGGAAGAAACCGTCGGGGGACCGCTTTTTACCCCAGGACGAGAAAACTGAGTCCGGGGCATTCCCGCTCGCGTTTTCTTGGGACGAGCACCGGAAGTCCTCGAGCTCAGCCCGTTTCCTTCGCTGCAAGTGTATTTCCAGTGGTTTCTGACACCGGACGAGCGTTCGCCACTCGTTGGAAGCTTCGGCCATCTTTTGGACCGTTTTGGGTCGCACCACAGTTCTCCCTCCAACGAGCTCGCTTCCCGACCTATACCTCCGGAAAACGTGCCAGGGAGCATGCCAGGAGTGTGGGTTGAAGTCCTCGGAGCACGAGACCCGAAGATCGAAAGACTTATGACCAATACGGAGCAAAGGGAAGAAACCGTCGGGGGACCGCTTTTTACCCCAGGACGAGAAAACTGAGTCCGGGGCATTCCCGCTCGCGTTTTCTTGGGACGAGCACCGAAAGTCCTCGAGCTCAGCCCCTTTCCTTCGCTGCAAGTGCATTTCCAGTGGTTTCTGACACCGGACGAGCGTTCGCCACTCGTTGGAAGCTTCGGCCATCTTTTGGACCGTTTTGGGTCGCACCACAGTTCTCCCTCCAACGAGCTCCCTTCCCGACCTATACCTCCGGAAAACGTGTCAGGGAGCATGCCAGGAGTGTGGGTTGAAGTCCTCGGAGCACGAGAGCCGAAGATCGAAAGACTTATGACCAATACGGAGCAAAGGGAAGAAACCGTCGGGGGACCGCTTTTTACCCCAGGACGAGAAAACTGAGTCCGGGGCATTCCCGCTCGCGTTTTCTTGGGACGAGCACCGGAAGTCCTCGAGCTCAGCCCGTTTCCTTCGCTGCAAGTGCATTTCCAGTGGTTTCTGACACCGGACGAGCGTTCGCCACTCGTTGGAAGCTTCGGCCATCTTTTGGACCGTTTTGGGTCGCACCACAGTTCTCCCTCCAACGAGCTCGCTTCCGGACCTATACCTCCGGAAAACGTGTCAGGGAGCATGCCAGGAGTGTGGGTTGAAGTCCTCGGAGCACGAGAGCCGAAGATCGAAAGACTTATGACCAATACGGAGCAAAGGGAAGAAACCGTCGGGGGACCGCTTTTTACCCCAGGACGAGAAAACTGAGTCCGGGGCATTCCCGCTCGCGTTTTCTTGGGACGAGCACCGGAAGTCCTCGAGCTCAGCCCGTTTCCTTCGCTGCAAGTGCATTTCCAGTGGTTTCTGACACCGGACGAGCGTTCGCCACTCGTTGGAAGCTTCGGCCATCTTTTGGACCGTTTTGGGTCGCACCACAGTTCTCCCTCCAACGAGCTCGCTTCCGGACCTATACCTAAGGAAAACGTGTCAGGGAGCATGCCAGGAGTGTGGGTTGAAGTCCTCGGAGCACGAGACCCGAAGATCGAAAGACTTATGACCAATACGGAGCAAAGGGAAGAAACCGTCGGGGGACCGCTTTTTACCCCAGGACGAGAAAACTGAGTCCGGGGCATTCCCGCTCGCGTTTTCTTGGGACGAGCACCGGAAGTCCTCGAGCTCAGCCCGTTTCCTTCGCTGCAAGTGCATTTCCAGTGGTTTCTGACACCGGACGAGCGTTCGCCACTCGTTGGAAGCTTCGGCCATCTTTTGGACCGTTTTGGGTCGCACCACAGTTCTCCCTCCAACGAGCTCGCTTCCGGACCTATACCTAAGGAAAACGTGTCAGGGAGCATGCCAGGAGTGTGGGTTGAAGTCCTCGGAGCACGAGACCCGAAGATCGAAAGACTTATGACCAATACGGAGCAAAGGGAAGAAACCGTCGGGGGACCGCTTTTTACCCCAGGACGAGAAAACTGAGTCCGGGGCATTCCCGCTCGCGTTTTCTTGGGACGAGCACCGGAAGTCCTCGAGCTCAGCCCGTTTCCTTCGCTACAAGTGCATTTCCAGTGGTTTCTGACACCGGACGAGCGTTCGCCACTCGTTGGAAGCTTCGGCCATCTTTTGGACCGTTTTGGGTCGCACCACAGTTCTCCCTCCAACGAGCTCGCTTCCCGACCTATACCTCCGGAAAACGTGTCAGGGAGCATGCCAGGAGTGTGGGTTGAAGTCCTCGGAGCACGAGACCCGAAGATCGAAAGACTTATGACCAATACGGAGCAAAGGGAAGAAACCGTCGGGGGACCGCTTTTTACCCCAGGACGAGAAAACTGAGTCCGGGGCATTCCCGCTCGCGTTTTCTTGAGACGAGCACCGGAAGTCCTCGAGCTCAGCCCGTTTCCTTCGCTGCAAGTGCATTTCCAGTGGTTTCTGACACCGGACGAGCGTTCGCCACTCGTTGGAAGCTTCGGCCATCTTTTGGACCGTTTTGGGTCGCACCACAGTTCTCCCTCCAACGAGCTCGCTTCCCGACCTATACCTCCGGAAAACGTGTCAGGGAGCATGCCAGGAGTGTGGGTTGAAGTCCTCGGAGCACGAGACCCGAAGATCGAAAGACTTATGACCAATACGGAGCAAAGGGAAGAAACCGTCGGGGGACCGCTTTTTACCCCAGGACGAGAAAACTGAGTCCGGGGCATTCCCGCTCGCGTTTTCTTGGGACGAGCACCGGAAGTCCTCGAGCTCAGCTCGTTTCCTTCGCTGCAAGTGCATTTCCAGTGGTTTCTGACACCGGACGAGCGTTCGCCACTCGTTGGAAGCTTCGGCCATCTTTTGGACCGTTTTGGGTCGCACCACAGTTCTCCCTCCAACGAGCTCGCTTCCCGACCTATACCTCCGGAAAACGTGCCAGGGAGCATGCCAGGAGTGTGGGTTGAAGTCCTCGGAGCACGAGACCCGAAGATCGAAAGACTTATGACCAATACGGAGCAAAGGGAAGAAACCGTCGAGGGACCGCTTTTTACCCCAGGACGAGAAAACTGAGTCCGGGGCATTCTCGCTCGCGTTTTCTTGGGACGAGCACCGTAAGTCCTCGAGCTCAGCCCGTTTCCTTCGCTGCAAGTGCATTTCCAGTGGTTTCTGACACCGGACGAGCGTTCGCCACTCGTTGGAAGCTTCGGCCATCTTTTGGACCGTTTTGGGTCGCACCACAGTTCTCCCTCCAACGAGCTCGCTTCCCGACCTATACCTCCGGAAAACGTGTCAGGGAGCATGCCAGGAGTGTGGGTTGAAGTCCTCGGAGCACGAGACCCGAAGATCGAAAGACTTATGACCAATACGGAGCAAAGGGAAGAAACCGTCGGGGGACCGCTTTTTACCCCAGGACGAGAAAACTGAGTCCGGGGCATTCCCGCTCGCGTTTTCTTGGGACGAGCACCGGAAGTCCTCGAGCTCAGCCCGTTTCCTTCGCTGCAAGTGCATTTCCAGTGGTTTCTGACACCGGACGAGCGTTCGCCACTCGTTGGAAGCTTCGGCCATCTTTTGGACCGTTTTGGGTCGCACCACAGTTCTCCCTCCAACGAGCTCGCTTCCCGACCTATACCTCCGGAAAACGTGTCCGGGAGCATGCCAGGAGTGTGGGTTGAAGTCCTCGGAGCACGAGACCCGAAGATCGAAAGACTTATGACCAATACGGAGCAAAGGGAAGAAACCGTCGGGGGACCGCTTTTTACCCCAGGACGAGAAAACTCAGTCCGGGGCATTCCCGCTCGCGTTTTCTTGGGACGAGCACCGGATGTCCTCGAGCTCAGCCCGTTTCCTTCGCTGCAAGTGCATTTCCAGTTGTTTCTGACACCGGACGAGCGTTCGCCACTCGTTGGAAGCTTCGGCCATCTTTTGGACCGTTTTGGGTCGCACAACAGTTCTCCCTCCAACGAGCTCGCTTCCCGACCTATACCTCCGGAAAACGTGTCAGGGAGCATGCCAGGAGTGTGGGTTGAAGTCCTCGGAGCACGAGACCCGAAGACCGAAAGACTTATGACCAATACGGAGCAAAGGGAAGAAACCGTCGGGGGACCGCTTTTTACCCCAGGACGAGAAAACTGAGTCCGGGGCATTTCCGCTCGCGTTTTCTTGGGACGAGAACCGGAAGTCCTCGAGCTCAGCCCGTTTCCTTCGCTGCAAGTGCATTTCCAGTGGTTTCTGACACCGGACGAGCGTTCGCCACTCGTTGGAAGCTTCGGCCATCTTTTGGACCGTTTTGGGTCGCACCACAGTTCTCCCTCCAACGAGCTCGCTTTCGGACCTATACCTCCGGAAAACGTGTCAGGGAGCATGCCAGGAGTGTGGGTTGAAGTCCTCGGAGCACGAGACCCGAAGATCGAAAGACTTATGACCAATACGGAGCAAAGGGAAGAAACCGTCGGGGGACCGCTTTTTACCCCAGGACGAGAAAACTGAGTCCGGGGCATTCCCGCTCGCGTTTTCTTGGGACGAGCACCGGAAGTCCTCGAGCTCAGCCCGTTTCCTTCGCTGCAAGTGCATTTCCAGTGGTTTCTGACACCGGACGAGCGTTCGCCACTCGTTGGAAGCTTCGGCCATCTTTTGGACCGTTTTGGGTCGCACCACAGTTCTCCCTCCAACGAGCTCGCTTCCCGACCTATACCTCCGGAAAACGTGCCAGGGAGCATGCCAGGAGTGTGGGTTGAAGTCCTCGGAGCACGAGACCCGAAGATCGAAAGACTTATGACCAATACGGAGCAAAGGGAAGAAACCGTCGGGGGACCGCTTTTTACCCCAGGACGAGAAAACTGAGTCCGGGGCATTCCCGCTCGCGTTTTCTTGGGACGAGCACCGAAAGTCCTCGAGCTCAGCCCCTTTCCTTCGCTGCAAGTGCATTTCCAGTGGTTTCTGACACCGGACGAGCGTTCGCCACTCGTTGGAAGCTTCGGCCATCTTTTGGACCGTTTTGGGTCGCACCACAGTTCTCCCTCCAACGAGCTCCCTTCCCGACCTATACCTCCGGAAAACGTGTCAGGGAGCATGCCAGGAGTGTGGGTTGAAGTCCTCGGAGCACGAGAGCCGAAGATCGAAAGACTTATGACCAATACGGAGCAAAGGGAAGAAACCGTCGGGGGACCGCTTTTTACCCCAGGACGAGAAAACTGAGTCCGGGGCATTCCCGCTCGCGTTTTCTTGGGACGAGCACCGGAAGTCCTCGAGCTCAGCCCGTTTCCTTCGCTGCAAGTGCATTTCCAGTGGTTTCTGACACCGGACGAGCGTTCGCCACTCGTTGGAAGCTTCGGCCATCTTTTGGACCGTTTTGGGTCGCACCACAGTTCTCCCTCCAACGAGCTCGCTTCCGGACCTATACCTCCGGAAAACGTGTCAGGGAGCATGCCAGGAGTGTGGGTTGAAGTCCTCGGAGCACGAGACCCGAAGATCGAAAGACTTATGACCAATACGGAGCAAAGGGAAGAAACCGTCGGGGGACCGCTTTTTACCCCAGGACGAGAAAACTGAGTCCGGGGCATTCCCGCTCGCGTTTTCTTGGGACGAGCACCGGAAGTCCTCGAGCTCAGCCCGTTTCCTTCGCTGCAAGTGCATTTCCAGTGGTTTCTGACACCGGACGAGCGTTCGCCACTCGTTGGAAGCTTCGGCCATCTTTTGGACCGTTTTGGGTCGCACCACAGTTCTCCCTCCAACGAGCTCGCTTCCGGACCTATACCTAAGGAAAACGTGTCAGGGAGCATGCCAGGAGTGTGGGTTGAAGTCCTCGGAGCACGAGACCCGAAGATCGAAAGACTTATGACCAATACGGAGCAAAGGGAAGAAACCGTCGGGGGACCGCTTTTTACCCCAGGACGAGAAAACTGAGTCCGGGGCATTCCCGCTCGCGTTTTCTTGGGACGAGCACCGGAAGTCCTCGAGCTCAGCCCGTTTCCTTCGCTACAAGTGCATTTCCAGTGGTTTCTGACACCGGACGAGCGTTCGCCACTCGTTGGAAGCTTCGGCCATCTTTTGGACCGTTTTGGGTCGCACCACAGTTCTCCCTCCAACGAGCTCGCTTCCCGACCTATACCTCCGGAAAACGTGTCAGGGAGCATGCCAGGAGTGTGGGTTGAAGTCCTCGGAGCACGAGACCCGAAGATCGAAAGACTTATGACCAATACGGAGCAAAGGGAAGAAACCGTCGGGGGACCGCTTTTTACCCCAGGACGAGAAAACTGAGTCCGGGGCATTCCCGCTCGCGTTTTCTTGAGACGAGCACCGGAAGTCCTCGAGCTCAGCCCGTTTCCTTCGCTGCAAGTGCATTTCCAGTGGTTTCTGACACCGGACGAGCGTTCGCCACTCGTTGGAAGCTTCGGCCATCTTTTGGACCGTTTTGGGTCGCACCACAGTTCTCCCTCCAACGAGCTCGCTTCCGGACCTATACCTCCGGAAAACGTGTCAGGGAGCATGCCAGGAGTGTGGGTTGAAGTCCTCGGAGCACGAGACCCGAAGATCGAAAGACTTATGACCAATACGGAGCAAAGGGAAGAAACCGTCGGGGGACCGCTTTTTACCCCAGGACGAGAAAACTGAGTCCGGGGCATTCCCGCTCGCGTTTTCTTGGGACGAGCACCGGAAGTCCTCGAGCTCAGCCCGTTTCCTTCGCTGCAAGTGCATTTCCAGTGGTTTCTGACACCGGACGAGCGTTCGCCACTCGTTGGAAGCTTCGGCCATCTTTTGGACCGTTTTGGGTCGCACCACAGTTCTCCCTCCAACGAGCTCGCTTCCCGACCTATACCTCCGGAAAACGTGCCAGGGAGCATGCCAGGAGTGTGGGTTGAAGTCCTCGGAGCACGAGACCCGAAGATCGAAAGACTTATGACCAATACGGAGCAAAGGGAAGAAACCGTCGAGGGACCGCTTTTTACCCCAGGACGAGAAAACTGAGTCCGGGGCATTCTCGCTCGCGTT
The DNA here is from genome assembly GCF_025177605.1 of Cucumis melo. Lineage (NCBI taxonomy): Eukaryota > Viridiplantae > Streptophyta > Magnoliopsida > Cucurbitales > Cucurbitaceae > Cucumis > Cucumis melo. Next base: position 51,350 of record NW_026123985.1, read on the forward strand.
TTCTTGGGACGAGCACCGTAAGTCCTCGAGCTCAGCCCGTTTCCTTCGCTGCAAGTGCATTTCCAGTGGTTTCTGACACCGGACGAGCGTTCGCCACTCGTTGGAAGCTTCGGCCATCTTTTGGACCGTTTTGGGTCGCACCACAGTTCTCCCTCCAACGAGCTCGCTTCCCGACCTATACCTCCGGAAAACGTGTCCGGGAGCATGCCAGGAGTGTGGGTTGAAGTCCTCGGAGCACGAGACCCGAAGATCGAAAGACTTATGACCAATACGGAGCAAAGGGAAGAAACCGTCGGGGGACCGCTTTTTACCCCAGGACGAGAAAACTCAGTCCGGGGCATTCCCGCTCGCGTTTTCTTGGGACGAGCACCGGATGTCCTCGAGCTCAGCCCGTTTCCTTCGCTGCAAGTGCATTTCCAGTTGTTTCTGACACCGGACGAGCGTTCGCCACTCGTTGGAAGCTTCGGCCATCTTTTGGACCGTTTTGGGTCGCACAACAGTTCTCCCTCCAACGAGCTCGCTTCCCGACCTATACCTCCGGAAAACGTGTCAGGGAGCATGCCAGGAGTGTGGGTTGAAGTCCTCGGAGCACGAGACCCGAAGATCGAAAGACTTATGACCAATACGGAGCAAAGGGAAGAAACCGTCGGGGGACCGCTTTTTACCCCAGGACGAGAAAACTGAGTCCGGGGCATTTCCGCTCGCGTTTTCTTGGGACGAGCACCGGAAGTCCTCGAGCTCAGCCCGTTTCCTTCGCTGCAAGTGCATTTCCAGTGGTTTCTGACACCGGACGAGCGTTCGCCACTCGTTGGAAGCTTCGGCCATCTTTTGGACCGTTTTGGGTCGCACCACAGTTCTCCCTCCAACGAGCTCGCTTCGCGACCTATACCTCCGGAAAACGTGTCAGGGAGCATGCCAGGAGTGTGGGTTGAAGTCCTCGGAGCACGAGACCCGAAGATCGAAAGACTTATGACCAATACGGAGCAAAGGGAAGAAACCGTCGGGGGACCGCTTTTTACCCCAGGACGAGAAAACTGAGTCCGGGGCATTCCCGCTCGCGTTTTCTTGGGACGAGCACCGGAAGTCCTCGAGCTCAGCCCGTTTCCTTCGCTGCAAGTGCATTTCCAGTGGTTTCTGACACCGGACGAGCGTTCGCCACTCGTTGGAAGCTTCGGCCATCTTTTGGACCGTTTTGGGTCGCACCACAGTTCTCCCTCCAACGAGCTCGCTTCCCGACCTATACCTCCGGAAAACTTGTCAGGGAGCATGCCAGGAGTGTGGGTTGAAGTCCTCGGAGCACGAGAGCCGAAGATCGAAAGACTTATGACCAATACGGAGCAAAGGGAAGAAACCGTCGGGGGACCGCTTTTTACCCCAGGACGAGAAAACTGAGTCCGGGGCATTCCCGCTCGCGTTTTCTTGGGACGAGCACCGGAAGTCCTCGAGCTCAGCCCGTTTCCTTCGCTGCAAGTGCATTTCCAGTGGTTTCTGACACCGGACGAGCGTTCGCCACTCGTTGGAAGCTTCGGCCATCTTTTGGACCGTTTTGGGTCGCACCACAGTTCTCCCTCCAACGAGCTCGCTTCCCGACCTATACCTCCGGAAAACGTGTCAGGGAGCATGCCAGGAGTGTGGGTTGAAGTCCTCGGAGCACGAGACCCGAAGATCGAAAGACTTATGACCAATACGGAGCAAAGGGAAGAAACCGTCGGGGGACCGCTTTTTACCCTAGGACGAGAAAACTGAGTCCGGGGCATTCCCGCTCGCGTTTTCTTGGGACGAGCACCGGAAGTCCTCGAGCTCAGCCCGTTTCCTTCGCTGCAAGTGCATTTCCAGTGGTTTCTGACACCGGACGAGCGTTCGCCACTCGTTGGAAGCTTCGGCCATCTTTTGGACCGTTTTGGGTCGCACCACAGTTCTCCCTCCAACGAGCTCGCTTCCCGACCTATACCTCCGGAAAACGTGTCAGGGAGCATGCCAGGAGTGTGGGTTGAAGTCCTCGGAGCACGAGACCCGAAGATCCAAAGACTTATGACCAATACGGAGCAAAGGGAAGAAACCGTCGGGGGACCGCTTTTTACCCCAGGACGAGAAAACTGAGTCCGGGGCATTCCCGCTCGCGTTTTCCTGGGACGAGCACCGGAAGTCCTCGAGCTCAGCCCGTTTCCTTCGCTGCAAGTGCATTTCCAGTGGTTTCTGACACCGGACGAGCGTTCGCCACTCGTTGGAAGCTTCGGCCATCTTTTGGACCGTTTTGGGTCGCACCACAGTTCTCCCTCCAACGAGCTCGCTTCCCGACCTATACCTCCGGAAAACGTGTCCGGGAGCATGCCAGGAGTGTGGGTTGAAGTCCTCGGAGCACGAGACCCGAAGATCGAAAGACTTATGACCAATACGGAGCAAAGGGAAGAAACCGTCGGGGGACCGCTTTTTACCCCAGGACGAGAAAACTGAGTCCGGGGCATTCCCGCTCGCGTTTTCCTGGGACGAGCACCGGAAGTCCTCGAGCTCAGCCCGTTTCCTTCGCTGCAAGTGCATTTCCAGTGGTTTCTGACACCGGACGAGCGTTCGCCACTCGTTGGAAGCTTCGGCCATCTTTTGGACCGTTTTGGGTCGCACCACAGTTCTCCCTCCAACGAGCTCGCTTCCCGACCTATACCTCCGAAAAACGTGTCAGGGAGCATGCCAGGAGTGTGGGTTGAAGTCCTCGGAGCACGAGACCCGAAGATCCAAAGACTTATGACCAATACGGAGCAAAGGGAAGAAACCGTCGGGGGACCGCTTTTTACCCCAGGACGAGAAAACTGAGTCCGGGGCATTCCCGCTCGCGTTTTCCTGGGACGAGCACCGGAAGTCCTCGAGCTCAGCCCGTTTCCTTCGCTGCAAGTGCATTTCCAGTGGTTTCTGACACCGGACGAGCGTTCGCCACTCGTTGGAAGCTTCGGCCATCTTTTGGACCGTTTTGGGTCGCACCACAGTTCTCCCTCCAACGAGCTCGCTTCCCGACCTATACCTCCGGAAAACGTGTCAGGGAGCATGCCAGGAGTGTGGGTTGAAGTCCTCGGAGCACGAGACCCGAAGATCGAAAGACTTATGACCAATACGGAGCAAAGGGAAGAAACCGTCGGGGGACCGCTTTTTACCCCAGGACGAGAAAACTGAGTCCGGGGCATTCCCGCTCGCGTTTTCCTGGGACGAGCACCGGAAGTCCTCGAGCTCAGCCCGTTTCCTTCGCTGCAAGTGCATTTCCAGTGGTTTCTGACACCGGACGAGCGTTCGCCACTCGTTGGAAGCTTCGGCCATCTTTTGGACCGTTTTGGGTCGCACCACAGTTCTCCCTCCAACGAGCTCGCTTCCCGACCTATACCTCCGGAAAACGTGTCAGGGAGCATGCCAGGAGTGTGGGTTGAAGTCCTCGGAGCACGAGACCCGAAGATCCAAAGACTTATGACCAATACGGAGCAAAGGGAAGAAACCGTCGGGGGACCGCTTTTTACCCCAGGACGAGAAAACTGAGTCCGGGGCATTCCCGCTCGCGTTTTCTTGGGACGAGCACCGGAAGTCCTCAAGCTCAGCCCGTTTCCTTCGCTGCAAGTGCATTTCCAGTGGTTTCTGACACCGGACGAGCGTTCGCCACTCGTTGGAAGCTTCGGCCATCTTTTGGACCGTTTTGGGTCGCACCACAGTTCTCCCTCCAACGAGCTCGCTTCCCGACCTATACCTCCGGAAAACGTGTCAGGGAGCATGCCAGGAGTGTGGGTTGAAGTCCTCGGAGCACGAGACCCGAAGATCCAAAGACTTATGACCAATACGGAGCAAAGGGAAGAAACCGTCGGGGGACCGCTTTTTACCCCAGGACGAGAAAACTGAGTCCGGGGCATTCCCGCTCGCGTTTTCTTGGGACGAGCACCGGAAGTCCTCGAGCTCAGCCCGTTTCCTTCGCTGCAAGTGCATTTCCAGTGGTTTCTGACACCGGACGAGCGTTCGCCACTCGTTGGAAGCTTCGGCCATCTTTTGGACCGTTTTGGGTCGCACCACAGTTCTCCCTCCAACGAGCTCGCTTCCGGACCTATACCTCCGGAAAACGTGTCAGGGAGCATGCCAGGAGTGTGGGTTGAAGTCCTCGGAGCACGAGACCCGAAGATCGAAAGACTTATGACCAATACGGAGCAAAGGGAAGAAACCGTCGGGGGACCGCTTTTTACCCCAGGACGAGAAAACTGAGTCCGGGGCATTCCCGCTCGCGTTTTCTTGGGACGACCACCGGAAGTCCTCGAGCTCAGCCCGTTTCCTTCGCTGCAAGTGCATTTCCAGTGGTTTCTGACACCGGACGAGCGTTCGCCACTCGTTGGAAGCTTCGGCCATCTTTTGGACCGTTTTGGGTCGCACCACAGTTCTCCCTCCAACGAGCTCGCTTCCCGACCTATACCTCCGGAAAACGTGTCAGGGAGCATGCCAGGAGTGTGGGTTGAAGTCCTCGGAGCACGAGACCCGAAGATCCAAAGACTTATGACCAATACGGAGCAAAGGGAAGAAACCGTCGGGGGACCGCTTTTTACCCCAGGACGAGAAAACTGAGTCCGGGGCATTCCCGCTCGCGTTTTCTTGGGACGAGCACCGGAAGTCCTCGAGCTCAGCCCGTTTCCTTCGCTGCAAGTGCATTTCCAGTGGTTTTTGACACCGGACGAGCGTTCGCCACTCGTTGGAAGCTTCGGCCATCTTTTGGACCGTTTTGGGTCGCACCACAGTTCTCCCTCCAACGAGCTCGCTTCCCGACCTATACCTCCGGAAAACGTGTCAGGGAGCATGCCAGGAGTGTGGGTTGAAGTCCTCGGAGCACGAGACCCGAAGATCGAAAGACTTATGACCAATACGGAGCAAAGGGAAGAAACCGTCGGGGGACCGCTTTTTACCCCAGGACGAGAAAACTGAGTCCGGGGCATTCCCGCTCGCGTTTTCCTGGGACGAGCACCGGAAGTCCTCGAGCTCAGCCCGTTTCCTTCGCTGCAAGTGCATTTCCAGTGGTTTCTGACACCGGACGAGCGTTCGCCACTCGTTGGAAGCTTCGGCCATCTTTTGGACCGTTTTGGGTCGCACCACAGTTCTCCCTCCAACGAGCTCGCTTCCCGACCTATACCTCCGGAAAACGTGTCAGGGAGCATGCCAGGAGTGTGGGTTGAAGTCCTCGGAGCACGAGACCCGAAGATCGAAAGACTTATGACCAATACGGAGCAAAGGGAAGAAACCGTCGGGGGACCGCTTTTTACCCCAGGACGAGAAAACTGAGTCCGAGGCATTCCCGCTCGCGTTTTCTTGGGACGAGCACCGGAAGTCCTCGAGCTCAGCCCGTTTCCTTCGCTGCAAGTGCATTTCCAGTGGTTTCTGACACCGGACGAGCGTTCGCCACTCGTTGGAAGCTTCGGCCATCTTTTGGACCGTTTTGGGTCGCACCACAGTTCTCCCTCCAACGAGCTCGCTTCCCGACCTATACCTCCGGAAAACGTGTCAGGGAGCATGCCAGGAGTGTGGGTTGAAGTCCTCGGAGCACGAGACCCGAAGATCGAAAGACTTATGACCAATACGGAGCAAAGGGAAGAAACCGTCGGGGGACCGCTTTTTACCCCAGGACGAGAAAACTGAGTCCGGGGCATTCCCGCTCGCGTTTTCCTGGGACGAGCACCGGAAGTCCTCGAGCTCAGCCCGTTTCCTTCGCTGCAAGTGCATTTCCAGTGGTTTCTGACACCGGACGAGCGTTCGCCACTCGTTGGAAGCTTCGGCCATCTTTTGGACCGTTTTGGGTCGCACCACAGTTCTCCCTCCAACGAGCTCGCTTCCCGACCTATACCTCCGGAAAACGTGTCAGGGAGCATGCCAGGAGTGTGGGTTGAAGTCCTCGGAGCACGAGACCCGAAGATCGAAAGACTTATGACCAATACGGAGCAAAGGGAAGAAACCGTCGGGGGACCGCTTTTTACCCCAGGACGAGAAAACTGAGTCCGGGGCATTCCCGCTCGCGTTTTCTTGGGACGAGCACCGGAAGTCCTCGAGCTCAGCCCGTTTCCTTCGCTGCAAGTGCATTTCCAGTGGTTTCTGACACCGGACGAGCGTTCGCCACTCGTTGGAAGCTTCGGCCATCTTTTGGACCGTTTTGGGTCGCACCACAGTTCTCCCTCCAACGAGCTCGCTTCCCGACCTATACCTCCGGAAAACGTGTCAGGGAGCATGCCAGGAGTGTGGGTTGAAGTCCTCGGAGCACGAGACCCGAAGATCGAAAGACTTATGACCAATACGGAGCAAAGGGAAGAAACCGTCGGGGGACCGCTTTTTACCCCAAGACGAGAAAACTGAGTCCGGGGCATTCCCGCTCGCGTTTTCCTGGGACGAGCACCGGAAGTCCTCGAGCTCAGCCCGTTTCCTTCGCTGCAAGTGCATTTCCAGTGGTTTCTGACACCGGACGAGCGTTCGCCACTCGTTGGAAGCTTCGGCCATCTTTTGGACCGTTTTGGGTCGCACCACAGTTCTCCCTCCAACGAGCTCGCTTCCCGACCTATACCTCCGGAAAACGTGTCAGGGAGCATGCCAGGAGTGTGGGTTGAAGTCCTCGGAGCACGAGACCCGAAGATCGAAAGACTTATGACCAATACGGAGCAAAGGGAAGAAACCGTCGGGGGACCGCTTTTTACCCCAGGACGAGAAAACTGAGTCCGGGGCATTCCCGCTCGCGTTTTCTTGGGACGAGCACCGGAAGTCCTCGAGCTCAGCCCGTTTCCTTCGCTGCGAGTGCATTTCCAGTGGTTTCTGACACCGGACGAGCGTTCGCCACTCGTTGGAAGCTTCGGCCATCTTTTGGACCGTTTTGGGTCGCACCACAGTTCTCCCTCCAACGAGCTCGCTTCCCGACCTATACCTCCAGAAAACGTGTCAGGGAGCATGCCAGGAGTGTGGGTTGAAGTCCTCGGAGCACGAGACCCGAAGATCGAAAGACTTATGACCATTACGGAGCAAAGGGAAGAAACCGTCGGGGGACCGCTTTTTACCCCAGGACGAGAAAACTGAGTCCGGGGCATTCCCGCTCGCGTTTTCTTGGGACGAGCACCGGAAGTCCTCGAGCTCAGCCCGTTTCCTTCGCTGCAAGTGCATTTCCAGTGGTTTCTGACACCGGACGAGCGTTCGCCACTCGTTGGAAGCTTCGGCCATCTTTTGGACCGTTTTGGGTCGCACCACAGTTCTCCCTCCAACGAGCTCGCTTCCCGACCTATACCTCCGGAAAACGTGTCAGGGAGCATGCCAGGAGTGTGGGTTGAAGTCCTCGGAGCACGAGACCCGAAGATCGAAAGACTTATGACCAATTTGGAGCAAAGGGAAGAAACCGTCGGGGGACCGCTTTTTACCCCAGGACGAGAAAACTGAGTCCGGGGCATTCCCGCTCGCGTTTTCCTGGGACGAGCACCGGAAGTCCTCGAGCTCAGCCCGTTTCCTTCGCTGCAAGTGCATTTCCAGTGGTTTCTGACACCGGACGAGCGTTCGCCACTCGTTGGAAGCTTCGGCCATCTTTTGGACCGTTTTGGGTCGCACCACAGTTCTCCCTCCAACGAGCTCGCTTCCCGACCTATACCTCCGGAAAACGTGTCAGGGAGCATGCCAGGAGTGTGGGTTGAAGTCCTCGGAGCACGAGACCCGAAGATCGAAAGACTTATGACCAATACGGAGCAAAGGGAAGAAACCGTCGGGGGACCGCTTTTTACCCCAGGACGAGAAAACTGAGTCCGGGGCATTCCCGCTCGCGTTTTCTTGGGACGAGCACCGGAAGTCCTCGAGCTCAGCCCGTTTCCTTCGCTGCGAGTGCATTTCCAGTGGTTTCTGACACCGGACGAGCGTTCGCCACTCGTTGGAAGCTTCGGCCATCTTTTGGACCGTTTTGGGTCGCACCACAGTTCTCCCTCCAACGAGCTCGCTTCCCGACCTATACCTCCAGAAAACGTGTCAGGGAGCATGCCAGGAGTGTGGGTTGAAGTCCTCGGAGCACGAGACCCGAAGATCGAAAGACTTATGACCATTACGGAGCAAAGGGAAGAAACCGTCGGGGGACCGCTTTTTACCCCAGGACGAGAAAACTGAGTCCGGGGCATTCCCGCTCGCGTTTTCTTGGGACGAGCACCGGAAGTCCTCGAGCTCAGCCCGTTTCCTTCGCTGCAAGTGCATTTCCAGTGGTTTCTGACACCGGACGAGCGTTCGCCACTCGTTGGAAGCTTCGGCCATCTTTTGGACCGTTTTGGGTCGCACCACAGTTCTCCCTCCAACGAGCTCGCTTCCCGACCTATACCTCCGGAAAACGTGTCAGGGAGCATGCCAGGAGTGTGGGTTGAAGTCCTCGGAGCACGAGACCCGAAGATCGAAAGACTTATGACCAATTTGGAGCAAAGGGAAGAAACCGTCGGGGGACCGCTTTTTACCCCAGGACGAGAAAACTGAGTCCGGGGCATTCCCGCTCGCGTTTTCCTGGGACGAGCACCGGAAGTCCTCGAGCTCAGCCCGTTTCCTTCGCTGCAAGTGCATTTCCAGTGGTTTCTGACACCGGACGAGCGTTCGCCACTCGTTGGAAGCTTCGGCCATCTTTTGGACCGTTTTGGGTCGCACCACAGTTCTCCCTCCAACGAGCTCGCTTCCCGACCTATACCTCCGGAAAACGTGTCAGGGAGCATGCCAGGAGTGTGGGTTGAAGTCCTCGGAGCACGAGACCCGAAGATCGAAAGACTTATGACCAATACGGAGCAAAGGGAAGAAACCGTCGGGGGACCGCTTTTTACCCCAGGACGAGAAAACTGAGTCCGGGGCATTCCCGCTCGCGTTTTCTTGGGACGAGCACCGGAAGTCCTCGAGCTCAGCCCGTTTCCTTCGCTGCGAGTGCATTTCCAGTGGTTTCTGACACCGGACGAGCGTTCGCCACTCGTTGGAAGCTTCGGCCATCTTTTGGACCGTTTTGGGTCGCACCACAGTTCTCCCTCCAACGAGCTCGCTTCCCGACCTATACCTCCAGAAAACGTGTCAGGGAGCATGCCAGGAGTGTGGGTTGAAGTCCTCGGAGCACGAGACCCGAAGATCGAAAGACTTATGACCAATACGGAGCAAAGGGAAGAAACCGTCGGGGGACCGCTTTTTACCCCAGGACGAGAAAACTGAGTCCGGGGCATTCCCGCTCGCGTTTTCTTGGGACGAGCACCGGAAGTCCTCGAGCTCAGCCCGTTTCCTTCGCTGCAAGTGCATTTCCAGTGGTTTCTGACACCGGACGAGCGTTCGCCACTCGTTGGAAGCTTCGGCCATCTTTTGGACCGTTTTGGGTCGCACCACAGTTCTCCCTCCAACGAGCTCGCTTCCGGACCTATACCTCCGGAAAACGTGTCAGGGAGCATGCCAGGAGTGTGGGTTGAAGTCCTCGGAGCACGAGACCCGAAGATCGAAAGACTTATGACCAATACGGAGCAAAGGGAAGAAACCGTCGGGGGACCGCTTTTTACCCCAGGACGAGAAAACTGAGTCCGGGGCATTCCCGCTCGCGTTTTCTTGGGACGAGCACCGGAAGTCCTCGAGCTCAGCCCGTTTCCTTCGCTGCAAGTGCATTTCCAGTGGTTTCTGACACCGGACGAGCGTTCGCCACTCGTTGGAAGCTTCGGCCATCTTTTGGACCGTTTTGGGTCGCACCACAGTTCTCCCTCCAACGAGCTCGCTTCCCGACCTATACCTCCGGAAAACGTGTCAGGGAGCATGCCAGGAGTGTGGGTTGAAGTCCTCGGAGCACGAGACCCGAAGATCGAAAGACTTATGACCAATACAGAGCAAAGGGAAGAAACCGTCGGGGGACCGCTTTTTACCCTAGGACGAGAAAACTGAGTCCGGGGCATTCCCGCTCGCGTTTTCTTGGGACGAGCACCGGAAGTCCTCGAGCTCAGCCCGTTTCCTTCGCTGCAAGTGCATTTCCAGTGGTTTCTGACACCGGACGAGCGTTCGCCACTCGTTGGAAGCTTCGGCCATCTTTTGGACCGTTTTGGGTCGCACCACAGTTCTCCCTCCAACGAGCTCGCTTCCCGACCTATACCTCCGGAAAACGTGTCAGGGAGCATGCCAGGAGTGTGGGTTGAAGTCCTCGGAGCACGAGACCCGAAGATCGAAAGACTTATGACCAATACGGAGCAAAGGGAAGAAACCGTCGGGGGACCGCTTTTTACCCCTGGACGAGAAAACTGAGTCCGGGGCATTCCCGCTCGCGTTTTCTTGGGACGAGCACCGGAAGTCCTCGAGCTCAGCCCGTTTCCTTCGCTGCAAGTGCATTTCCAGTGGTTTCTGACACCGGACGAGCGTTCGCCACTCGTTGGAAGCTTCGGCCATCTTTTGGACCGTTTTGGGTCGCACCACAGTTCTCCCTGCAACGAGCTCGCTTCCCGACCTATACCTCCGGAAAACGTGTCAGGGAGCATGCCAGGAGTGTGGGTTGAAGTCCTCGGAGCACGAGACCCGAAGATCGAAAGACTTATGACCAATACGGAGCAAAGGGAAGAAACCGTCGGGGGACCGCTTTTTACCCCAGGACGAGAAAACTGAGTCCGGGGCATTCCCGCTCGCGTTTTCTTGGGACGAGCACCTGAAGTCCTCGAGCTCAGCCCGTTTCCTTCGCTGCAAGTGCATTTCCAGTGGTTTCTGACACCGGACGAGCGTTCGCCACTCGTTGGAAGCTTCGGCCATCTTTTGGACCGTTTTGGGTCGCACCACAGTTCTCCCTCCAACGAGCTCGCTTCCCGACCTATACCTCCGGAAAACGTGTCAGGGAGCATGCCAGGAGTGTGGGTTGAAGTCCTCGGAGAACGAGACCCGAAGATCGAAAGACTTATGACCAATACGGAGCAAAGGGAAGAAACCGTCGGGGGACCGCTTTTTACCCCAGGACGAGAAAACTGAGTCCGGGGCATTCCCGCTCGCGTTTTCTTGGGACGAGCACCGGAAGTCCTCGAGCTCAGCCCGTTTCCTTCGCTGCAAGTGCATTTCCAGTGGTTTCTGACACCGGACGAGCGTTCGCCACTCGTTGGAAGCTTCGGCCATCTTTTGGACCGTTTTGGGTCGCACCACAGTTCTCCCTCCAACGAGCTCGCTTCCCGACCTATACCTCCGGAAAACGTGTCAGGGAGCATGCCAGGAGTGTGGGTTGAAGTCCTCGGAGCACGAGACCCGAAGATCGAAAGACTTATGACCAATACGGAGCAAAGGGAAGAAACCGTCGGGGGACCGCTTTTTACCCCAGGACGAGAAAACTCAGTCCGGGGCATTCCCGCTCGCGTTTTCTTGGGACGAGCACCGGAAGTCCTCGAGCTCAGCCCGTTTCCTTCGCTGCAAGTGGAGTTCCAGTGGTTTCTGACACCGGACGAGCGTTCGCCACTCGTTGGAAGCTTCGGCCATCTTTTGGACCGTTTTGGGTCGCACCACAGTTCTCCCTCCAACGAGCTCGCTTCCCGACCTATACCTCCGGAAAACGTGTCAGGGAGCATGCCAGGAGTGTGGGTTGAAGTCCTCGGAGCACGAGACCCGAAGATCGAAAGACTTATGACCAATACGGAGCAAAGGGAAGAAACCGTCGGGGGACCGCTTTTTACCCCAGGACGAGAAAACTGAGTCCGGGGCATTCCCGCTCGCGTTTTCTTGGGACAAGCACCGGAAGTCCTCGAGCTCAGCCCGTTTCCTTCGCTGCAAGTGCATTTGCAGTGGTTTCTGACACCGGACGAGCGTTCGCCACTCGTTGGAAGCTTCGGCCATCTTTTGGACCGTTTTGGGTCGCACCACAGTTCTCCCTCCAACGAGCTCGCTTCCCGACCTATACCTCCAGAAAACGTGTCAGGGAGCATGCCAGGAGTGTGGGTTGAAGTCCTCGGAGCACGAGACCCGAAGATCGAAAGACTTATGACCGATACGGAGCAAAGGGAAGAAACCGTCGGGGGACCGCTTTTTACCCCAGGACGAGAAAACTGAGTCCGGGGCATTCCCGCTCGCGTTTTCTTGGGACGAGCACCAGAAGTCCTCGAGCTCAGCCCGTTTCCTTCGATGCAAGTGCATTTCCAGTGGTTTCTGACACCGGACGAGCGTTCGCCACTCGTTGGAAGCTTCGGCCATCTTTTGGACCGTTTTGGGTCGCACCACAGTTCTCCCTCCAACGAGCTCGCTTCCCGACCTATACCTCCGGAAAACGTGTCAGGGAGCATGCCAGGAGTGTGGGTTGAAGTCCTCGGAGCACGAGACCCGAAGATCGAAAGACTTATGACCAATACGGAGCAAAGGGAAGAAACCGTCGGGGGACCGCTTTTTACCCGAGGACGAGAAAACTGAGTCCGGGGCATTCCCGCTCGCGTTTTCTTGGGACGAGCACCGGAAGTCCTCGAGCTCAGCCCGTTTCCTTCGCTGCAAGTGCATTTCCAGTGGTTTCTGACACCGGACGAGCGTTCGCCACTCGTTGGAAGCTTCGGCCATCTTTTGGACCGTTTTGGGTCGCACCACAGTTCTCCCTCCAACGAGCTCGCTTCCCGACCTATACCTCCGGAAAACGTGTCAGGGAGCATGCCAGGAGTGTGGGTTGAAGTCCTCGGAGCACGAGACCCGAAGATCGAAAGACTTATGACCAATACGGAGCAAAGGGAAGAAACCGTCGGGGGACCGCTTTTTACCCCAGGACGAGAAAACTGAGTCCGGGGCATTCCCGCTCGCGTTTTCTTGGGACGAGCACCGGAAGTCCTCGAGCTCAGCCCGTTTCCTTCGCTGCAAGTGCATTTGCAGTGGTTTCTGACACCGGACGAGCGTTCGCCACTCGTTGGAAGCTTCGGCCATCTTTTGGACCGTTTTGGGTCGCACCACAGTTCTCCCTCCAACGAGCTCGCTTCCCGACCTATACCTCCAGAAAACGTGTCAGGGAGCATGCCAGGAGTGTGGGTTGAAGTCCTCGGAGCACGAGACCCGAAGATCGAAAGACTTATGACCGATACGGAGCAAAGGGAAGAAACCGTCGGGGGACCGCTTTTTACCCCAGGACGAGAAAACTGAGTCCGGGGCATTCCCGCTCGCGTTTTCTTGGGACGAGCACCAGAAGTCCTCGAGCTCAGCCCGTTTCCTTCGATGCAAGTGCATTTCCAGTGGTTTCTGACACCGGACGAGCGTTCGCCACTCGTTGGAAGCTTCGGCCATCTTTTGGACCGTTTTGGGTCGCACCACAGTTCTCCCTCCAACGAGCTCGCTTCCCGACCTATACCTCCGGAAAACGTGTCAGGGAGCATGCCAGGAGTGTGGGTTGAAGTCCTCGGAGCACGAGACCCGAAGATCGAAAGACTTATGACCGATACGGAGCAAAGGGAAGAAACCGTCGGGGGACCGCTTTTTACCCCAGGACGAGAAAACTGAGTCCGGGGCATTCCCGCTCGCGTTTTCTTGGGACGAGCACCGGAAGTCCTCGAGCTCAGCCCGTTTCCTTCGCTGCAAGTGCATTTCCAGTGGTTTCTGACATCGGACGAGCGTTCGCCACTCGTTGGAAGCTTCGGCCATCTTTTGGACCGTTTTGGGTCGCACCACAGTTCTCCCTCCAACGAGCTCGCTTCCCGACCTATACCTCCAGAAAACGTGTCAGGGAGCATGCCAGGAGTGTGGGTTGAAGTCCTCGGAGCACGAGACCCGAAGATCGAAAGACTTATGACCAATACGGAGCAAAGGGAAGAAACCGTCGGGGGACCGCTTTTTACCCCAGGACGAGAAAACTGAGTCCGGGGCATTCCCGCTCGCGTTTTCTTGGGACGAGCACCGGAAGTCCTCGAGCTCAGCCCGTTTCGTTCGCTGCAAGTGCATTTGCAGTGGTTTCTGACACCGGACGAGCGTTCGCCACTCGTTGGAAGCTTCGGCCATCTTTTGGACCGTTTTGGGTCGCACCACAGTTCTTCATCCAACGAGCTCGCTTCCCGACCTATACCTCCGGAAAACGTGTCAGGGAGCATGCCAGGAGTGTGGGTTGAAGTCCTCGGAGCACGAGACCCGAAGATCGAAAGACTTATGACCAATACGGAGCAAAGGGAAGAAACCGTCGGGGCACCGCTTTTTACCCCAGGACGAGAAAACTGAGTCCGGGGCATTCCCGCTCGCGTTTTCTTGGGACGAGCACCGGAAGTCCTCGAGCTCAGCCCGTTTCCTTCGCTGCAAGTGCATTTCCAGTGGTTTCTGACACCGGACGAGCGTTCGCCACTCGTTGGAAACTTCGGCCATCTTTTGGACCGTTTTGGGTCGCACCACAGTTCTCCCTCCAACGAGCTCGCTTCCCGACCTATACCTCCGGAAAACGTGTCAGGGAGCATGCCAGGAGTGTGGGTTGAAGTCCTCGGAGCACGAGACCCGAAGATCGAAAGACTTATGACCAATACGGAGCAAAGGGAAGAAACCGTCGGGGGACCGCTTTTTACCCCAGGACGAGAAAACTGAGTCCGGGGCATTCCCGCTCGCGTTTTCTTGGGACGAGCACCGGAAGTCCTCGAGCTCAGCCCGTTTCCTTCGCTGCAAGTGCATTTCCAGTGGTTTCTGACACCGGACGAGCGTTCGCCACTCGTTGGAAGCTTCGGCCATCTTTTGGACCGTTTTGGGTCGCACCACAGTTCTCCCTCCAACGAGCTCGCTTCCCGACCTATACCTCCGGAAAACGTGTCAGGGAGCATGCCAGGAGTGTGGGTTGAAGTCCTCGGAGCACGAGACCCGAAGATCGAAAGACTTATGACCAATACGGAGCAAAGGGAAGAAACCGTCGGGGGACCGCTTTTTACCCCAGGACGAGAAAACTGAGTCCGGGGCATTCCCGCTCGCGTTTTCCTGGGACGAGCACCGAAAGTCCTCGAGCTCAGCCCGTTTCCTTCGCTGCAAGTGCATTTCCAGTGGTTTCTGACACCGGACGAGCGTTCGCCACTCGTTGGAAGCTTCGGCCATCTTTTGGACCGTTTTGGGTCGCACCACAGTTCTCCCTCCAACGAGCTCGCTTCCCGACCTATACCTCCGGAAAACGTGTCAGGGAGCATGCCAGGAGTGTGGGTTGAAGTCCTCGGAGCACGAGACCCGAAGATCGAAAGACTTATGACCGATACGGAGCAAAGGGAAGAAACCGTCGGGGGACCGCTTTTTACCCCAGGACGAGAAAACTGAGTCCGGGGCATTCCCGCTCGCGTTTTCCTGGGACGAGCACCGGAAGTCCTCGAGCTCAGCCCGTTCCCTTCGCTGCAAGTGCATTTCCAGTGGTTTCTGACACCGGACGAGCGTTCGCCACTCGTTGGAAGCTTCGGCCATCTTTTGGACCGTTTTGGGTCGCACCACAGTTCTCCCTCCAACGAGCTCGCTTCCCGACCTATACCTCCGGAAAACGTGTCAGGGAGCATGCCAGGAGTGTGGGTTGAAGTCCTCGGAGCACGAGACCCGAAGATCGAAAGACTTATGACCAATACGGAGCAAAGGGAAGAAACCGTCGGGGGACCGCTTTTTACCCCAGGACGAGAAAACTGAGTCCGGGGCATTCCCGCTCGCGTTTTCTTGGGACGAGCACCGGAAGTCCTCGAGCTCAGCCCGTTTCCTTCGCTGCAAGTGCATTTCCAGTGGTTTCTGACACCGGACGAGCGTTCGCCACTCGTTGGAAGCTTCGGCCATCTTTTGGACCGTTTTGGGTCGCACCACAGTTCTCCCTCCAACGAGCTCGCTTCCCGACCTATACCTCCGGAAAACGTGTCAGGGAGCATGCCAGGAGTGTGGGTTGAAGTCCTCGGAGCACGAGACCCGAAGATCGAAAGACTTATGACCAATACGGAGCAAAGGGAAGAAACCGTCGGGGGACCGCTTTTTACCCCAGGACGAGAAAACTGAGTCCGGGGCATTCCCGCTCGCGTTTTCTTGGGACGAGCACCGGAAGTCCTCGAGCTCAGCCCGTTTCCTTCGCTGCAAGTGCATTTCCAGTGGTTTCTGACACCGGACGAGCGTTCGCCACTCGTTGGAAGCTTCGGCCATCTTTTGGACCGTTTTGGGTCGCACCACAGTTCTCCCTCCAACGAGCTCGCTTCCCGACCTATACCTCCGGAAAACGTGTCAGGGAGCATGCCAGGAGTGTGGGTTGAAGTCCTCGGAGCACGAGACCCGAAGATCGAAAGACTTATGACCAATACGGAGCAAAGGGAAGAAACCGTCGGGGGACCGCTTTTTACCCCAGGACGAGAAAACTGAGTCCGGGGCATTCCCGCTCGCGTTTTCCTGGGACGAGCACCGAAAGTCCTCGAGCTCAGCCCGTTTCCTTCGCTGCAAGTGCATTTCCAGTGGTTTCTGACACCGGACGAGCGTTCGCCACTCGTTGGAAGCTTCGGCCATCTTTTGGACCGTTTTGGGTCGCACCACAGTTCTCCCTCCAACGAGCTCGCTTCCCGACCTATACCTCTGGAAAACGTGTCAGGGAGCATGCCAGGAGTGTGGGTTGAAGTCCTCGGAGCACGAGACCCGAAGATCGAAAGACTTATGACCGATACGGAGCAAAGGGAAGAAACCGTCGGGGGACCGCTTTTTACCCCAGGACGAGAAAACTGAGTCCGGGGCATTCCCGCTCGCGTTTTCCTGGGACGAGCACCGGAAGTCCTCGAGCTCAGCCCGTTCCCTTCGCTGCAAGTGCATTTCCAGTGGTTTCTGACACCGGACGAGCGTTCGCCACTCGTTGGAAGCTTCGGCCATCTTTTGGACCGTTTTGGGTCGCACCACAGTTCTCCCTCCAACGAGCTCGCTTCCCGACCTATACCTCCGGAAAACGTGTCAGGGAGCATGCCAGGAGTGTGGGTTGAAGTCCTCGGAGCACGAGACCCGAAGATCGAAAGACTTATGACCAATACGGAGCAAAGGGAAGAAACCGTCGGGGGACCGCTTTTTACCCCAGGACGAGAAAACTGAGTCCGGGGCATTCCCGCTCGCGTTTTCTTGGGACGAGCACCGGAAGTCCTCGAGCTCAGCCCGTTTCCTTCGCTGCAAGTGCATTTCCAGTGGTTTCTGACACCGGACGAGCGTTCGCCACTCGTTGGAAGCTTCGGCCATCTTTTGGACCGTTTTGGGTCGCACCACAGTTCTCCCTCCAACGAGCTCGCTTCCCGACCTATACCTCCGGAAAACGTGTCAGGGAGCATGCCAGGAGTGTGGGTTGAAGTCCTCGGAGCACGAGACCCGAAGATCTAAAGACTTATGACCAATACGGAGAAAAGGGAAGAAACCGTCGGGGGACCGCTTTTTACCCCAGGACGAGAAAACTCAGTCCGGGGCATTCCCGCTCGCGTTTTCTTGGGACGAGCACCGGAAGTCCTCGAGCTCAGCCCGTTTCCTTCGCTGCGAGTGCATTTCCAGTGGTTTCTGACACCGGACGAGCGTTCGCCACTCGTTGGAAGCTTCGGCCATCTTTTGGACCGTTTTGGGTCGCACCACAGTTCTCCCTGCAACGAGCTCGCTTCCCGACCTATACCTCCGGAAAACGTGTCAGGGAGCATGCCAGGAGTGTGGGTTGAAGTCCTCGGAGCACGAGACCCGAAGATCGAAAGACTTATGACCAATACGGAGCAAAGGGAAGAAACCGTCGGGGGACCGCTTTTTACCCCAGGACGAGAAAACTGAGTCCGGGGCATTCCCGCTCGCGTTTTCTTGGGACGAGCACCGGAAGTCCTCGAGCTCAGCCCGTTTCCTTCGCTGCAAGTGCATTTCCAGTGGTTTCTGACACCGGACGAGCGTTCGCCACTCGTTGGAAGCTTCGGCCATCTTTTGGACCGTTTTTGGTCGCACCACAGTTCTCCCTCCAACGAGCTCGCTTCCCGACCTATACCTCCGGAAAACGTGTCAGGGAGCATGCCAGGAGTGTGGGTTGAAGTCCTCGGAGCACGAGACCCGAAGATCGAAAGACTTATGACCGATACGGAGCAAAGGGAAGAAACCGTCGGGGGACCGCTTTTTACCCCAGGACGAGAAAACTGAGTCCGGGGCATTCCCGCTCGCGTTTTCTTGGGACGAGCACCGGAAGTCCTCGAGCTCAGCCCGTTTCGTTCGCTGCAAGTGCATTTGCAGTGGTTTCTGACACCGGACGAGCGTTCGCCACTCGTTGGAAGCTTCGGCCATCTTTTGGACCGTTTTGGGTCGCACCACAGTTCTCCCTCCAACGAGCTCGCTTCCCGACCTATACCTCCGGAAAACGTGTCAGGGAGCATGCCAGGAGTGTGGGTTGAAGTCCTCGGAGCACGAGACCCGAAGATCGAAAGACTTATGACCGATACGGAGCAAAGGGAAGAAACCGTCGGGGGACCGCTTTTTACCCCAGGACGAGAAAACTGAGTCCGGGGCATTCCCGCTCGCGTTTTCTTGGGACGAGCACCGGAAGTCCTCGAGCTTAGCCCGTTTCCTTCGCTGCAAGTGCATTTCCAGTGGTTTCTGACACCGGACGAGCGTTCGCCACTCGTTGGAAGCTTCGGCCATCTTTTGGACCGTTTTGGGTCGCACCACAGTTCTCCCTCCAACGAGCTCGCTTCCCGACCTATACCTCCGGAAAACGTGTCAGGGAGCATGCCAGGAGTGTGGGTTGAAGTCCTCGGAGCACGAGACCCGAAGATCGAAAGACTTATGACCGATACGGAGCAAAGGGAAGAAACCGTCGGGGGACCGCTTTTTACCCCAGGACGAGAAAACTGAGTCCGGGGCATTCCCGCTCGCGTTTTCTTGGGACGAGCACCGGAAGTCCTCGAGCTCAGCCCGTTTCCTTCGCTGCAAGTGCATTTCCAGTGGTTTCTGACACCGGACGAGCGTTCGCCACTCGTTGGAAGCTTCGGCCATCTTTTGGACCGTTTTGGGTCGCACCACAGTTCTCCCTCCAACGAGCTCGCTTCCCGACCTATACCTCCGGAAAACGTGTCAGGGAGCATGCCAGGAGTGTGGGTTGAAGTCCTCGGAGCACGAGACCCGAAGATCGAAAGACTTATGACCAATACGGAGCAAAGGGAAGAAACCGTCGGGGGACCGCTTTTTACCCCAGGACGAGAAAACTGAGTCCGGGGCATTCCCGCTCGCGTTTTCCTGGGACGAGCACCGAAAGTCCTCGAGCTCAGCCCGTTTCCTTCGCTGCAAGTGCATTTCCAGTGGTTTCTGACACCGGACGAGCGTTCGCCACTCGTTGGAAGCTTCGGCCATCTTTTGGACCGTTTTGGGTCGCACCACAGTTCTCCCTCCAACGAGCTCGCTTCCCGACCTATACCTCCGGAAAACGTGTCAGGGAGCATGCCAGGAGTGTGGGTTGAAGTCCTCGGAGCACGAGACCCGAAGATCGAAAGACTTATGACCGATACGGAGCAAAGGGAAGAAACCGTCGGGGGACCGCTTTTTTACCCCAGGACGAGAAAACTGAGTCCGGGGCATTCCCGCTCGCGTTTTCTTGGGACGAGCACCGGAAGTCCTCGAGCTTAGCCCGTTTCCTTCGCTGCAAGTGCATTTCCAGTGGTTTCTGACACCGGACGAGCGTTCGCCACTCGTTGGAAGCTTCGGCCATCTTTTGGACCGTTTTGGGTCGCACCACAGTTCTCCCTCCAACGAGCTCGCTTCCCGACCTATACCTCCGGAAAACGTGTCAGGGAGCATGCCAGGAGTGTGGGTTGAAGTCCTCGGAGCACGAGACCCGAAGATCGAAAGACTTATGACCGATACGGAGCAAAGGGAAGAAACCGTCGGGGGACCGCTTTTTACCCCAGGACGAGAAAACTGAGTCCGGGGCATTCCCGCTCGCGTTTTCTTGGGACGAGCACCGGAAGTCCTCGAGCTCAGCCCGTTTCCTTCGCTGCAAGTGCATTTCCAGTGGTTTCTGACACCGGACGAGCGTTCGCCACTCGTTGGAAGCTTCGGCCATCTTTTGGACCGTTTTGGGTCGCACCACAGTTCTCCCTCCAACGAGCTCGCTTCCCGACCTATACCTCCGGAAAACGTGTCAGGGAGCATGCCAGGAGTGTGGGTTGAAGTCCTCGGAGCACGAGACCCGAAGATCGAAAGACTTATGACCAATACGGAGCAAAGGGAAGAAACCGTCGGGGGACCGCTTTTTACCCCAGGACGAGAAAACTGAGTCCGGGGCATTCCCGCTCGCGTTTTCCTGGGACGAGCACCGAAAGTCCTCGAGCTCAGCCCGTTTCCTTCGCTGCAAGTGCATTTCCAGTGGTTTCTGACACCGGACGAGCGTTCGCCACTCGTTGGAAGCTTCGGCCATCTTTTGGACCGTTTTGGGTCGCACCACAGTTCTCCCTCCAACGAGCTCGCTTCCCGACCTATACCTCCGGAAAACGTGTCAGGGAGCATGCCAGAAGTGTGGGTTGAAGTCCTCGGAGCACGAGACCCGAAGATCGAAAGACTTATGACCAATACGGAGCAAAGGGAAGAAACCGTCGGGGGACCGCTTTTTACCCCAGGACGAGAAAACTGAGTCCGGGGCATTCCCGCTCGCGTTTTCTTGGGACGAGCACCGGAAGTCCTCGAGCTCAGCCCGTTTCCTTCGCTGCAAGTGCATTTCCAGTGGTTTCTGACACCGGACGAGCGTTCGCCACTCGTTAGAAGCTTCGGCCATCTTTTGGACCGTTTTGGGTCGCACCACAGTTCTCCCTCCAACGAGCTCGCTTCCCGACCTATACCTCCGGAAAACGTGTCAGGGAGCATGCCAGGAGTGTGGGTTGAAGTCCTCGGAGCACGAGACCCGAAGATCGAAAGACTTATGACCATTACGGAGCAAAGGGAAGAAACCGTCGGGGGACCGCTTTTTACCCCAGGACGAGAAAACTGAGTCCGGGGCATTCCCGCTCGCGTTTTCTTGGGACGAGCACCGGAAGTCCTCGAGCTCAGCCCGTTTCCTTCGCTGCAAGTGCATTTCCAGTGGTTTCTGACACCGGACGAGCGTTCGCCACTCGTTGGAAGCTTCGGCCATCTTTTGGACCGTTTTGGGTCGCACCACAGTTCTCCCTCCAACGAGCTCGCTTCCCGACCTATACCTCCGGAAAACGTGTCAGGGAGCATGCCAGGAGTGTGGGTTGAAGTCCTCGGAGCACGAGACCCGAAGATCGAAAGACTTATGACCAATACGGAGCAAAGGGAAGAAACCGTCGGGGGACCGCTTTTTACCCCAGGACGAGAAAACTGAGTCCGGGGCATTCCCGCTCGCGTTTTCTTGGGACGAGCACCGGAAGTCCTCGAGCTCAGCCCGTTTCCTTCGCTGCAAGTGGAGTTCCAGTGGTTTCTGACACCGGACGAGCGTTCGCCACTCGTTGGAAGCTTCGGCCATCTTTTGGACCGTTTTGGGTCGCACCACAGTTCTCCCTCCAACGAGCTCGCTTCCCGACCTATACCTCCGGAAAACGTGTCAGGGAGCATGCCAGGAGTGTGGGTTGAAGTCCTCGGAGCACGAGACCCGAAGATCGAAAGACTTATGACCAATACGGAGCAAAGGGAAGAAACCGTCGGGGGACCGCTTTTTACCCCAGGACGAGAAAACTGAGTCCGGGGCATTCCCGCTCGCGTTTTCTTGGGACGAGCACCGGAAGTCCTCGAGCTCAGCCCGTTTCCTTCGCTGCAAGTGCATTTCCAGTGGTTTCTGACACCGGACGAGCGTTCGCCACTCGTTGGAAGCTTCGGCCATCTTTTGGACCGTTTTGGATCGCACCACAGTTCTCCCTCTAACGAGCTCGCTTCCCGACCTATACCTCCGGAAAACGTGTCAGGGAGCATGCCAGGAGTGTGGGTTGAAGTCCTCGGAGCACGAGACCCGAAGATCGAAAGACTTATGACCAATACGGAGCAAAGGGAAGAAACCGTCGGGAGACCGCTTTTTACCCCAGGACGAGAAAACTGAGTCCGGGGCATTCCCGCTCGCGTTTTCTTGGGACGAGCACCGGAAGTCCTCGAGCTCAGCCCGTTTCCTTCGCTGCAAGTGCATTTCCAGTGGTTTCTGACACCGGACGAGCGTTCGCCACTCATTGGAAGCTTCGGCCATCTTTTGGACCGTTTTGGGTCGCACCACAGTTCTCCCTCCAACGAGCTCGCTTCCCGACCTATACCTCCGGAAAACGTGTCAGGGAGCATGCCAGGAGTGTGGGTTGAAGTCCTCGAAGCACGAGACCCGAAGATCGAAAGACTTATGACCAATACGGAGCAAAGGGAAGAAACCGTCGGGGGACCGCTTTTTACCCCAGGACGAGAAAACTGAGTCCGGGGCATTCCCGCTCACGTTTTCTTGGGACGAGCACCGGAAGTCCTTGAGCTCAGCTCGTTTCCTTCGCTGCAAGTGCATTTCCAGTGGTTCCTGCCACCGGACGAGCGTTCGCCACTCGTTGGAAGCTTCGGCCATCTTTTGGACCGTTTTGGGTCGCACCACAGTTTTCCCTCCAACGAGCTCGCTTCCCGACCTATACCTCCGGAAAACGTGTCAGGGAGCATGCCAGGAGTGTGGGTTGAAGTCCTCCAAGCACGAGACCCGAAGATCGAAAGACTTATGACCGATACGGAGCAAAGGGAAGAAATCGTCGGGGGACCGCTTTTTACCCCAGGACGAGAAAACTGAGTCCGGGGCATTCCCTCTCGCGTTTTCTTGGGACGAGCACCGGAAGTCCTCGAGCTCAGCCCGTTTCCTTCGCTGCAAGTGCATTTCCAGTGGTTTCTGACACCGGACGAGCGTTCGCCACTCGTTGGAAGCTTCGGCCATCTTTTGGACCGTTTTGGGTCGCACCACAGTTCTCCCTCCAACGAGCTCGCTTCCCGACCTATACCTCCGGAAAACATGTCAGGGAGCATGCCAGGAGTGTGGGTTGAAGTCCTCGGAGCACGAGACCCGAAGATCGAAAGACTTATGACCGATACGGAGCAAAGGGAAGAAACCGTCGGGGGACCGCTTTTTACCCCAGGACGAGAAAACTGAGTCCGGGGCATTCCCGCTCGCGTTTTCTTGGGACGAGCACCGGAAGTCCTCGAGCTCAGCCCGTTTCCTTCGCTGCAAGTGCATTTCCAGTGGTTTCTGACACCGGACGAGCGTTCGCCACTCGTTGGAAGCTTCGGCCATCTTTTGGACCGTTTTG
Source organism: Cucumis melo (assembly GCF_025177605.1). NCBI lineage: Eukaryota > Viridiplantae > Streptophyta > Magnoliopsida > Cucurbitales > Cucurbitaceae > Cucumis > Cucumis melo. The sequence continues at coordinate 74,494 of NW_026123985.1, forward strand.
GGTCGCACCACAGTTCTCCCTCCAACGAGCTCGCTTCCCGACCTATACCTCCGGAAAACGTGTCAGGGAGCATGCCAGGAGTGTGGGTTGAAGTCCTCGGAGCACGAGACCCGAAGATCGAAAGACTTATGACCGATACGGAGCAAAGGGAAGAAACCGTCGGGGGACCGCTTTTTACCCCAGGACGAGAAAACTGAGTCCGGGGCATTCTCGCTCGCGTTTTCTTGGGACGAGCACCGGAAGTCCTCGAGCTCAGCCCGTTTCCTTCGCTGCAAGTGCATTTCCAGTGGTTTCTGACACCGGACGAGCGTTCGCCACTCGTTGGAAGCTTCGGCCATCTTTTGGACCGTTTTGGGTCGCACCACAGTTCTCCCTCCAACGAGCTCGCTTCCCGACCTATACCTCCGGAAAACGTGTCACGGAGCATGCCAAGAGTGTGGGTTGAAGTCCTCGGAGCACGAGACCCGAAGATCGAAAGACTTATGACCAATACGGAGCAAAGGGAAGAAACCGTCGGGGGACCGCTTTTTACCCCAGGACGAGAAAACTGAGTCCGGGGCATTCCCGCTCGCGTTTTCTTGGGACGAGCACCGGAAGTCCTCGAGCTCAGCCCGTTTCCTTCGCTGCAAGTGCATTTCCAGTGGTTTCTGACACCGGACGAGCGTTCGCCACTCGTTGGAAGCTTCGGCCATCTTTTGGACCGTTTTGGGTCGCACCACAGTTCTCCCTCCAACGAGCTCGCTTCCCGACCTACACCTCCGGAAAACGTGTCAGGGAGCATGCCAGGAGTGTGGGTTGAAGTCCTCGGAGCACGAGACCCGAAGATCGAAAGACTTATGACCAATACGGAGCAAAGGGAACAAACCGTCGGGGGACCGCTTTTTACCCCAGGACGAGAAAACTGAGTCCGGGGCATTCCCGCTCGCGTTTTCTTGGGACGAGCACCGGAAGTCCTCGAGCTCAGCCCGTTTCCTTCGCTGCAAGTGCATTTCCAGTGGTTTCTGACACCGGACGAGCGTTCGCCACTCGTTGGAAGCTTCGGCCATCTTTTGGACCGTTTTGGGTCGCACCACAGTTCTCCCTCCAACGAGCTCGCTTCCCGACCTATACCTCCGGAAAACGTGTCAGGGAGCATGCCAGGAGTGTGGGTTGAAGTCCTCGGAGCACGAGACCCGAAGATCGAAAGACTTATGACCAATACGGAGCAAAGGGAAGAAACCGTCGGGGGACCGCTTTTTACCCCAGGACGAGAAAACTGAGTCCGGGCCATTCCCGCTCGCGTTTTCTTGGGACGAGCACCGGAAGTCCTCGAGCTCAGCCCGTTTCCTTTGCTGCAAGTGCATTTCCAGTGGTTTCTGACACCGGACGAGCGTTCGCCACTCGTTGGAAGCTTCGGCCATCTTTTGGACCGTTTTGGGTCGCACCACAGTTCTCCCTCCAACGAGCTCGCTTCCCGACCTATACCTCCGGAAAACGTGTCAGGGAGCATGCCAGGAGTGTGGGTTGAAGTCCTCGGAGCACGAGACCCGAAGATCGAAAGACTTATGACCAATACGGAGCAAAGGGAAGAAACCGTCGGGGGACCGCTTTTTACCCCAGGACGAGAAAACTGAGTCCGGGGCATTCCCGCTCGCGTTTTCTTGGGACGAGCACCGGAAGTCCTCGAGCTCAGACCGTTTCCTTCGCTGCAAGTGCATTTCCAGTGGTTTCTGACACCGGACGAGCGTTCGCCACTCGTTGGAAGCTTCGGCCATCTTTTGGACCGTTTTGGGTCGCACCACAGTTCTCCCTCCAACGAGCTCGCTTCCCGACCTATACCTCCGGAAAACGTGCCAGGGAGCATGCCAGGAGTGTGGGTTGAAGTCCTCGGAGCACGAGACCCGAAGATCGAAAGACTTATGACCAATATGGAGCAAAGGGAAGAAACCGTCGGGGGACCGCTTTTTACCCCAGGACGAGAAAACTGAGTCCGGGGCATTCCCGCTCGCGTTTTCTTGAGACGAGCACCGGAAGCCCTCGACCTCAGCCCGTTTCCTTCGCTGCAAGTGCATTTCCAGTGGTTTCTGAAACCGGACGAGCGTTCGCCACTCGTTGGAAGCTTCGGCCATCTTTTGGACCGTTTTGGGTCGCACCACAGTTCTCCCTCCAACGAGCTCGCTTCCCGACCTATACCTCCGGAAAACGTGCCAGGGAGCATGCCAGGAGTGTGGGTTGAAGTCCTCGGAGCACGAGACCCGAAGATCGAAAGACTTATGACCAATACGGAGCAAAGGGCAGAAACCGTCGGGGGACCGCTTTTTACCCCAGGACGAGAAAACTGAGTCCGGGGCATTCCCGCTCGCGTTTTCTTGGGACGAGCACCGGAAGTCCTCGAGCTCAGCCCGTTTCCTTCGCTGCAAGTGCATTTCCAGTGGTTTCTGACACCGGACGAGCGTTCGCCACTCGTTGGAAGCTGCGGCCATCTTTTGGACCGTTTTGGGTCGCACCACAGTTCTCCCTCCAACGAGCTCGCTTCCCGACCTATACCTCCGGAAAACGTGCCAGGGAGCATGCCAGGAGTGTGGGTTGAAGTCCTCGGAGCACGAGACCCGAAGATCGAAAGACTTATGACCAATACGGAGCAAAGGGCAGAAACCGTCGGGGGACCGCTTTTTACCCCAGGACGAGAAAACTGAGTCCGGGGCATTCCCGCTCGCGTTTTCTTGGGACGAGCACCGGAAGTCCTCGAGCTCAGCCCGTTTCCTTCGCTGCAAGTGCATTTCCAGTGGTTTCTGACACCGGACGAGCGTTCGCCACTCGTTGGAAGCTGCGGCCATCTTTTGGACCGTTTTGGGTCGCACCACAGTTCTCCCTCCAACGAGCTCGCTTCCCGACCTATACCTCCGGAAAACGTGCCAGGGAGCATGCCAGGAGTGTGGGTTGAAGTCCTCGGAGCACGAGACCCGAAGATCGAAAGACTTATGACCAATACGGAGCAAAGGGCAGAAACCGTCGGGGGACCGCTTTTTACCCCAGGACGAGAAAACTGAGTCCGGGGCATTCCCGCTCGCGTTTTCTTGGGACGAGCACCGGAAGCCCTCGAGCTCAGCCCGTTTCCTTCGCTGCAAGTGCATTTCCAGTGGTTTCTGACACCGGACGAGCGTTCGCCACTCGTTGGAAGCTTCGGCCATCTTTTGGACCGTTTTGGGTCGCACCACAGTTCTCCCTCCAACGAGCTCGCTTCCCGACCTATACCTCCGGAAAACGTGCCAGGGAGCATGCCAGGAGTGTGGGTTGAAGTCCTCGGAGCACGAGACTCGAAGATCGAAAGACTTATGACCAACACGGAGCAAAGGGAAGAAACCGTCGGGGGACCGCTTTTTACCCCAGGACGAGAAAACTGAGTCCGGGGCATTCCCGCTCGCGTTTTCTTGAGACGAGCACCGGAAGTCCTCGAGCTCAGCCCGTTTCCTTCGCTGCAAGTGCATTTCCAGTGGTTTCTGACACCGGACGAGCGTTCGCCACTCGTTGGAAGCTTCGGCCATCTTTTGGACCGTTTTGGGTCGCACCACAGTTCTCCCTCCAACGAGCTCGCTTCCCGATCTATACCTCCGGAAAACGTGTCAGGGAGAATGCCAGGAGTGTGGGTTGAAGTCCTCGGAGCACGAGACCCGAAGATCGAAAGACTTATGACCAATACGGAGCAAAGGGAAGAAACCGTCGGGGGACCGCTTTTTACCCCAGGACGAGAAAACTGAGTCCGGGGCATTCCCGCTCGCGTTTTCTTGGGACGAGCACCGGAAGTCCTCGAGCTCAGCCCGTTTCCTTCGCTGCAAGTGCATTTCCAGTGGTTTCTGACACCGGACGAGCGTTCGCCACTCGTTGGAAGCTTCGGCCATCTTTTGGACCGTTTTGGGTCGCACCACAGTTCTCCCTCCAACGAGCTCGCTTCCCGACCTATACCTCCGGAAAACGTGTCAGGGAGCATGCCAGGAGTGTGGGTTGAAGTCCTCGGAGCACGAGACCCGAAGATCGAAAGACTTATGACCAAGACGGAGCAAAGGGAAGAAACCGTCGGGGGACCGCTTTTTACCCCAGGACGAGAAAACTGAGTCCGGGGCATTCCCGCTCGCGTTTTCTTGGGACGAGCACCGGAAGTCCTCGAGCTCAGCCCGTTTCCTTCGCTGCAAGTGCATTTCCACTGGTTTCTGACACCGGACGAGCGTTCGCCACTCGTTGGAAGCTTCGGCCATCTTTTGGACCGTTTTGGGTCGCACCACAGTTCTCCCTCCAACGAGCTCGCTTCCCGACCTATACCTCCGGAAAACGTGTCAGGGAGCATGCCAGGAAGGTGGGTTGAAGTCCTCGGAGCACGAGACCCGAAGATCGAAAGACTTATGACCAATACGGAGCAAAGGGAAGAAACCGTCGGGGGACCGCTTTTTACCCCAGGACGAGAAAACTGAGTCCGGGGCATTCCCGCTCGCGTTTTCTTGGGACGAGCACCGGAAGTCCTCGAGCTCAGCCCGTTTCCTTCGCTGCAAGTGCATTTCCAGTGGTTTCTGACACCGGACGAGCGTTCGCCACTCGTTGGAAGCTTCGGCCATCTTTTGGACCGTTTTGGGTCGCACCACAGTTCTCCCTCCAACGAGCTCGCTTCCCGACCTATACCTCCGGAAAACGTGTCAGGGAGCATGCCAGGAGTGTGGGTTGAAGTCCTCGGAGCACGAGACCCGAAGATCGAAAGACTTATGACCAATACGGAGCAAAGGGAAGAAACCGTCGGGGGACCGCTTTTTACCCCAGGACGAGAAAACTGAGTCCGGGCCATTCCCGCTCGCGTTTTCTTGGGACGAGCACCGGAAGTCCTCGAGCTCAGCCCGTTTCCTTCGCTGCAAGTGCATTTCCAGTGGTTTCTGACACCGGACGAGCGTTCGCCACTCGTTGGAAGCTTCGGCCATCTTTTGGACCGTTTTGGGTCGCACCACAGTTCTCCCTCCAACGAGCTCGCTTCCCGACCTATACCTCCGGAAAACGTGTCAGGGAGCATGCCAGGAGTGTGGGTTGAAGTCCTCGGAGCACGAGACCCGAAGATCGAAAGACTTATGACCAATACGGAGCAAAGGGAAGAAACCGTCGGGGGACCGCTTTTTACCCCAGGACGAGAAAACTGAGTCCGGGGCATTCCCGCTCGCGTTTTCTTGGGACGAGCACCGGAAGTCCTCGAGCTCAGCCCGTTTCCTTCGCTGCAAGTGCATTTCCAGTGGTTTCTGACACCGGACGAGCGTTCGCCACTCGTTGGAAGCTTCGGCCATCTTTTGGACCGTTTTGGGTCGCACCACAGTTCTCCCTCCAACGAGCACGCTTCCCGACCTATACCTCCGGAAAACGTGTCAAGGAGCATGCCAGGAGTGTGGGTTGAAGTCCTCGGAGCACGAGACCCGAAGATCGAAAGACTTATGACCAATACGGAGCAAAGGGAAGAAACCGTCGGGGGACCGCTTTTTACCCCAGGACGAGAAAACTGAGTCCGGGGCATTCCCGCTCGCGTTTTCTTGGGACGAGCACCGAAAGTCCTCGAGCTCAGCCCGTTTCCTTCGCTGCAAGTGCATTTCCAGTGGTTTCTGACACCGGACGAGCGTTCGCCACTCGTTGGAAGCTTCGGCCATCTTTTGGACCGTTTTGGGTCGCACCACAGTTCTCCCTCCAACGAGCTCGCTTCCCGACCTATACCTCCGGAAAACGTGTCAGGGAGCATGCTAGGAGTGTGGGTTGAAGTCCTCGGAGCACGAGACCCGAAGATCGAAAGACTTATGACCAATACGGAGCAAAGGGAAGAAACCGTCGGGGGACCGCTTTTTACCCCAGGACGAGAAAACTGAGTCCGGGGCATTCCCGCTCGCGTTTTCTTGGGACGAGCACCGGAAGTCCTCGAGCTCAGCCCGTTTCCTTCGCTGCAAGTGCATTTCCAGTGGTTTCTGACACCGGACGAGCGTTCCCCACTCGTTGGAAGCTTCGGCCATCTTTTGGACCGTTTTGGGTCGCACCACAGTTCTCCCTCCAACGAGCTCGCTTCCCGACCTATACCTCCGGAAAACGTGTCAGGGAGCATGCCAGGAGTGTGGGTTGAAGTCCTCGGAGCACGAGACCCGAAGATCGAAAGACTTATGACCAATACGGAGCAAAGGGAAGAAACCGTCGGGGGACCGCTTTTTACCCCAGGACGAGAAAACTGAGTCCGGGGCATTCCCGCTCGCGTTTTCTTGGGACGAGCACCGAAAGTCCTCGAGCTCAGCCCGTTTCCTTCGCTGCAAGTGCATTTCCAGTGGTTTCTGACACCGGACGAGCGTTCGCCACTCGTTGGAAGCTTCGGCCATCTTTTGGACCGTTTTGGGTCGCACCACAGTTCTCCCTCCAACGAGCTCGCTTCCCGACCTATACCTCCGGAAAACGTGTCAGGGAGCATGCCAGGAGTGTGGGTTGAAGTCCTCGGAGCACGAGACCCGAAGATCGAAAGACTTATGACCAAGACGGAGCAAAGGGAAGAAACCGTCGGGGGACCGCTTTTTACCCCAGGACGAGAAAACTGAGTCCGGGGCATTCCCGCTCGCGTTTTCTTGGGACGAGCACCGGAAGTCCTCGAGCTCAGCCCGTTTCCTTCGCTGCAAGTGCATTTCCAGTGGTTTCTGACACCGGACGAGCGTTCCCCACTCGTTGGAAGCTTCGGCCATCTTTTGGACCGTTTTGGGTCGCACCACAGTTCTCCCTCCAACGAGCTCGCTTCCCGACCTATACCTCCGGAAAACGTGTCAGGGAGCATGCCAGGAGTGTGGGTTGAAGTCCTCGGAGCACGAGACCCGAAGATCGAAAGACTTATGACCAATACGGAGCAAAGGGAAGAAACCGTCGGGGGACCGCTTTTTACCCCAGGACGAGAAAACTGAGTCCGGGGCATTCCCGCTCGCGTTTTCTTGGGACGAGCACCGGAAGTCCTCGAGCTCATCCCGTTTCCTTCGCTGCAAGTGCATTTCCAGTGGTTTCTGACACCGGACGAGCGTTCCCCACTCGTTGGAAGCTTCGGCCATCTTTTGGACCGTTTTGGGTCGCACCACAGTTCTCCCTCCAACGAGCTCGCTTCCCGACCTATACCTCCGGAAAACGTGTCAGGGAGCATGCCAGGAGTGTGGGTTGAAGTCCTCGGAGCACGAGACCCGAAGATCGAAAGACTTATGACCAATACGGAGCAAAGGGAAGAAACCGTCGGGGGACCGCTTTTTACCCCAGGACGAGAAAACTGAGTCCGGGGCATTCCCGCTCGCGTTTTCTTGGGACGAGCACCGGAAGTCCTCGAGCTCAGCCCGTTTCCTTCGCTGCAAGTGCATTTCCAGTGGTTTCTGACACCGGACGAGCGTTCGCCACTCGTTGGAAGCTTCGGCCATCTTTTGGACCGTTTTGGGTCGCACCACAGTTCTCCCTCCAACGAGCTCGCTTCCCGACCTATACCTCCGGAAAACGTGTCAGGGAGCATGCCAGGAGTGTGGGTTGAAGTCCTCGGAGCACGAGACCCGAAGATCGAAAGACTTATGACCAATACGGAGCAAAGGGAAGAAACCGTCGGGGGACCGCTTTTTACCCCAGGACGAGAAAACTGAGTCCGGGGCATTCCCGCTCGCGTTTTCTTGGGACGAGCACCGGAAGTCCTCGAGCTCAGCCCGTTTCCTTCGCTGCAAGTGCATTTCCAGTGGTTTCTGACACCGGACGAGCGTTCGCCACTCGTTGGAAGCTTCGGCCATCTTTTGGACCGTTTTGGGTCGCACCACAGTTCTCCCTCCAACGAGCTCGCTTCCCGACCTATACCTCCGGAAAACGTGTCAGGGAGCATGTCAGGAGTGTGGGTTGAAGTCCTCGGAGCACGAGACCCGAAGATCGAAAGACTTATGACCAAGACGGAGCAAAGGGAAGAAACCGTCGGGGGACCGCTTTTTACCCCAGGACGAGAAAACTGAGTCCGGGGCATTCCCGCTCGCGTTTTCTTGGGACGAGCACCGGAAGTCCTCGAGCTCAGCCCGTTTCCTTCGCTGCAAGTGCATTTCCAGTGGTTTCTGACACCGGACGAGCGTTCCCCACTCGTTGGAAGCTTCGGCCATCTTTTGGACCGTTTTGGGTCGCACCACAGTTCTCCCTCCAACGAGCTCGCTTCCCGACCTATACCTCCGGAAAACGTGTCAGGGAGCATGCCAGGAGTGTGGGTTGAAGTCCTCGGAGCACGAGACCCGAAGATCGAAAGACTTATGACCAATACGGAGCAAAGGGAAGAAACCGTCGGGGGACCGCTTTTTACCCCAGGACGAGAAAACTGAGTCCGGGGCATTCCCGCTCGCGTTTTCTTGGGACGAGCACCGGAAGTCCTCGAGCTCATCCCGTTTCCTTCGCTGCAAGTGCATTTCCAGTGGTTTCTGACACCGGACGAGCGTTCCCCACTCGTTGGAAGCTTCGGCCATCTTTTGGACCGTTTTGGGTCGCACCACAGTTCTCCCTCCAACGAGCTCGCTTCCCGACCTATACCTCCGGAAAACGTGTCAGGGAGCATGCCAGGAGTGTGGGTTGAAGTCCTCGGAGCACGAGACCCGAAGATCGAAAGACTTATGACCAATACGGAGCAAAGGGAAGAAACCGTCGGGGGGACCGCTTTTTACCCCAGGACGAGAAAACTGAGTCCGGGGCATTCCCGCTCGCGTTTTCTTGGGACGAGCACCGGAAGTCCTCGAGCTCAGCCCGTTTCCTTCGCTGCAAGTGCATTTCCAGTGGTTTCTGACACCGGACGAGCGTTCGCCACTCGTTGGAAGCTTCGGCCATCTTTTGGACCGTTTTGGGTCGCACCACAGTTCTCCCTCCAACGAGCTCGCTTCCCGACCTATACCTCCGGAAAACGTGTCAGGGAGCATGCCAGGAGTGTGGGTTGAAGTCCTCGGAGCACGAGACCCGAAGATCGAAAGACTTATGACCAATACGGAGCAAAGGGAAGAAACCGTCGGGGGACCGCTTTTTACCCCAGGACGAGAAAACTGAGTCCGGGGCATTCCCGCTCGCGTTTTCTTGAGACGAGCACCGGAAGTCCTCGAGCTCAGCCCGTTTCCTTCGCTGCAAGTGCATTTCCAGTGGTTTCTGACACCGGACGAGCGTTCGCCACTCGTTGGAAGCTTCGGCCATCTTTTGGACCGTTTTGGGTCGCACCACAGTTCTCCCTCCAACGAGCTCGCTTCCCGACCTATACCTCCGGAAAACGTGTCAGGGAGCATGCCAGGAGTGTGGGTTGAAGTCCTCGGAGCACGAGACCCGAAGATCGAAAGACTTATGACCAATACGGAGCAAAGGGAAGAAACCGTCGGGGGACCGCTTTTTACCCCAGGACGAGAAAACTTAGTCCGGGGCATTCCCGGTCGCGTTTTCTTGGGACGAGCACCGGAAGTCCTCGAGCTCAGCCCGTTTCCTTCGCTGCAAGTGCATTTCCAGTGGTTTCTGACACCGGACGAGCGTTCGCCACTCGTTGGAAGCTTCGGCCATCTTTTGGACCGTTTTGGGTCGCACCACAGTTCTCCCTCCAACGAGCTCGCTTCCCGACCTACACCTCCGGAAAACGTGTCAGGGAGCATGCCAGGAGTGTGGGTTGAAGTCCTCGGAGCACGAGACCCGAAGATCGAAAGACTTATGACCAATACGGAGCAAAGGGAAGAAACCGTCGGGGGACCGCTTTTTACCCGAGGACGAGAAAACTGAGTCCGGGGCATTCCCGCTCGCGTTTTCTTGGGACGAGCACCGAAAGTCCTCGAGCTCAGCCCGTTTCCTTCGCTGCAAGTGCATTTCCAGTGGTTTCTGACACCGGACGAGCGTTCGCCACTCGTTGGAAGCTTCGGCCATCTTTTGGACCGTTTTGGGTCGCACCACAGTTCTCCCTCCAACGAGCTCGCTTCCCGACCTATACCTCCGGAAAACGTGTCAGGGAGCATGCCAGGAGTGTGGGTTGAAGTCCTCGGAGCACGAGACCCGAAGATCGAAAGACTTATGACCAATACGGAGCAAAGGGAAGAAACCGTCGGGGGACCGCTTTTTACCCCAGGACGAGAAAACTGAGTCCGGGGCATTCCCGCTCGCGTTTTCTTGGGACGAGCACCGGAAGTCCTCGAGCTCAGCCCGTTTCCTTCGCTGCAAGTGCATTTCCAGTGGTTTCTGACACCGGACGAGCGTTCGCCACTCGTTGGAAGCTTCGGCCATCTTTTGGACCGTTTTGGGTCGCACCACAGTTCTCCCTCCAACGAGCTCGCTTCCCGACCTACACCTCCGGAAAACGTGTCAGGGAGCATGCCAGGAGTGTGGGTTGAAGTCCTCGGAGCACGAGACCCGAAGATCGAAAGACTTGTGACCAATACGGAGCAAAGGGAAGAAACCGTCGGGGGACCGCTTTTTACCCCAGGACGAGAAAACTGAGTCCGGGGCATTCCCGCTCGCGTTTTCTTGGGACGAGCACCGGAAGTCCTCGAGCTCAGCCCGTTTCCTTCGCTGCAAGTGCATTTCCAGTGGTTTCTGACACCGGACGAGCGTTCGCCACTCGTTGGAAGCTTCGGCCATCTTTTGGACCGTTTTGGGTCGCACCACAGTTCTCCCTCCAACGAGCTCGCTTCCCGACCTACACCTCCGGAAAACGTGTCAGGGAGCATGCCAGGAGTGTGGGTTGAAGTCCTCGGAGCACGAGACCCGAAGATCGAAAGACTTATGACCAATACGGAGCAAAGGGAAGAAACCGTCGGGGGACCGCTTTTTACCCCAGGACGAGAAAACTGAGTCCGGGGCATTCCCGCTCGCGTTTTCTTGGGACGAGACTGGAAGTCCTCGAGCTCAGCCCGTTTCCTTCGCTGCAAGTGCATTTCCAGTGGTTTCTGACACCGGACGAGCGTTCGCCACTCGTTGGAAGCTTCGGCCACCTTTTGGACCGTTTTGGGTCGCACCACAGTTCTCCCTCCAACGAGCTCGCTTCCCGACCTGTACCTCCGGAAAACGTGTCAGGGAGCATGCCAGGAGTGTGGGTTGAAGTCCTCGGAGCACGAGACCCGAAGATCGAAAGACTTATGACCAATACGGAGCAAAGGGAAGAAACCGTCGGGGGACCGCTTTTTACCCCAGGACGAGAAAACTGAGTCCGGGGCATTCCCGCTCGCGTTTTCTTGGGACGAGCACTGGAAGTCCTCGAGCTCAGCCCGTTTCCTTCGCTGCAAGTGCATTTCCAGTGGTTTCTGACACCGGACGAGCGTTCGCCACTCGTTGGAAGCTTCGGCCATCTTTTGGACCGTTTTGGGTCGCACCACAGTTCTCCCTCCAACGAGCTCGCTTCCCGACCTATACCTCCGGAAAACGTGTCAGGGAGCATGCGAGGAGTGTGGGTTGAAGTCCTCGGAGCACGAGACCCGAAGATCGAAAGACTTATGACCAATACGGAGCAAAGGGAAGAAACCGTCGGGGGACCGCTTTTTACCCCAGGACGAGAAAACTGAGTCCGGGGCATTCCCGCTCGCGTTTTCTTGGGACGAGCACCGGAAGTCCTCGAGCTCAGCCCGTTTCCTTCGCTGCAAGTGCATTTCCAGTGGTTTCTGACACCGGACGAGCGTTCGCCACTCGTTGGAAGCTTCGGCCATCTTTTGGACCGTTTTGGGTCGCACCACAGTTCTCCCTCCAACGAGCTCGCTTCCCGACCTATACCTCCGGAAAACGTGTCAGGGAGCATGCCAGGAGTGTGGGTTGAAGTCCTCGGAGCACGAGACCCAAAGATCGAAAGACTTATGACCAATACGGAGCAAAGGGAAGAAACCGTCGGGGGACCGCTTTTTACCCCAGGACGAGAAAACTGAGTCCGGGGCATTCCCGCTCGCGTTTTCTTGGGACGAGCACCGGAAGTCCTAGAGCTCAGCCCGTTTCCTTCGCTGCAAGTGCATTTCCAGTGGTTTCTGACACCGGACGAGCGTTCGCCACTCGTTGGAAGCTTCGGCCATCTTTTGGACCGTTTTGGGTCGCACCACAGTTCTCCCTCCAACGAGCTCGCTTCCCGACCTATACCTCCGGAAAACGTGTCAGGGAGCATGCCAGGAGTGTGGGTTGAAGTCCTCGGAGCACGAGACCCGAAGATCGAAAGACTTATGACCAATACGGAGCAAAGGGAAGAAACCGTCGGGGGACCACTTTTTACCCCAGGACGAGAAAACTGAGTCCGGGGCATTCCCGCTCGCGTTTTCTTGGGACGAGCACCGGAAGTCCTCGAGCTCAGCCCGTTTCCTTCGCTGCAAGTGCATTTCCAGTGGTTTCTGACACCGGACGAGCGTTCGCCACTCGTTGGAAGCTTCGGCCATCTTTTGGACCGTTTTGGGTCGCACCACAGTTCTCCCTCCAACGAGCTCGCTTCCCGACCTACACCTCCGGAAAACGTGTCAGGGAGCATGCCAGGAGTGTGGGTTGAAGTCCTCGGAGCACGAGACCCGAAGATCGAAAGACTTATGACCAATACGGAGCAAAGGGAAGAAACCGTCGGGGGACCGCTTTTTACCCCAGGACGAGAAAACTGAGTCCGGGGCATTCCCGCTCGCGTTTTCTTGGGACGAGCACCGGAAGTCCTCGAGCTCAGCCCGTTTCCTTCGCTGCAAGTGCATTTCCAGTGGTTTCTGACACCGGACGAGCGTTCGCCACTCGTTGGAAGCTTCGGCCATCTTTTGGACCGTTTTGGGTCGCACCACAGTTCTCCCTCCAACGAGCTCGCTTCCCGACCTACACCTCCGGAAAAACGTGTCAGGGAGCATGCCAGGAGTGTGGGTTGAAGTCCTCGGAGCACGAGACCCGAAGATCGAAAGACTTGTGACCAATACGGAGCAAAGGGAAGAAACCGTCGGGGGACCGCTTTTTACCCCAGGACGAGAAAACTGAGTCCGGGGCATTCCCGCTCGCGTTTTCTTGGGACGAGCACCGGAAGTCCTCGAGCTCAGCCCGTTTCCTTCGCTGCAAGTGCATTTCCAGTGGTTTCTGACACCGGACGAGCGTTCGCCACTCGTTGGAAGCTTCGGCCATCTTTTGGACCGTTTTGGGTCGCACCACAGTTCTCCCTCCAACGAGCTCGCTTCCCGACCTACACCTCCAGAAAACGTGTCAGGGAGCATGCCAGGAGTGTGGGTTGAAGTCCTCGGAGCACGAGACCCGAAGATCGAAAGACTTGTGACCAATACGGAGCAAAGGGAAGAAACCGTCGGGGGACCGCTTTTTACCCCAGGACGAGAAAACTGAGTCCGGGGCATTCCCGCTCGCGTTTTCTTGGGACGAGCACCGGAAGTCCTCGAGCTCAGCCTGTTTCCTTCGCTGCAAGGGCATTTCCAGTGGTTTCTGACACCGGACGAGCGTTCGCCACTCGTTGGAAGCTTCGGCCATCTTTTGGACCGTTTTGGGTCGCACCACAGTTCTCCCTCCAACGAGCTCGCTTCCCGACCTATACCTCCGGAAAACGTGTCAGGGAGCATGCCAGGAGTGTGGGTTGAAGTCCTCGGAGCACGAGACCCGAAGATCGAAAGACTTATGACCAATACGGAGCAAAGGGAAGAAACCGTCGGGGGACCGCTTTTTACCCCAGGACGAGAAAACTGAGTCCGGGGCATTCCCGCTCGCGTTTTCTTGGGACGAGCACCGGAAGTCCTAGAGCTCAGCCCGTTTCCTTCGCTGCAAGTGCATTTCCAGTGGTTTCTGACACCGGACGAGCGTTCGCCACTCGTTGGAAGCTTCGGCCATCTTTTGGACCGTTTTGGGTCGCACCACAGTTCTCCCTCCAACGAGCTCGCTTCCCGACCTATACCTCCGGAAAACGTGTCAGGGAGCATGCCAGGAGTGTGGGTTGAAGTCCTCGGAGCACGAGACCCGAAGATCGAAAGACTTATGACCAATACGGAGCAAAGGGAAGAAACCGTCGGGGGACCGCTTTTTACCCCAGGACGAGAAAACTGAGTCCGGGGCATTCCCGCTCGCGTTTTCTTGGGACGAGCACCGGAAGTCCTCGAGCTCAGCCCGTTTCCTTCGCTGCAAGTGCATTTCCAGTGGTTTCTGACACCGGACGAGCGTTCGCCACTCGTTGGAAGCTTCGGCCATCTTTTGGACCGTTTTGGGTCGCACCACAGTTCTCCCTCCAACGAGCTCGCACCCCGACCTATACCTCCGGAAAACGTGTCAGGGAGCATGCCAGGAGTGTGGGTTGAAGTCCTCGGAGCACGAGACCCGAAGATCGAAAGACTTATGACCAATACGGAGCAAAGGGAAGAAACCGTCGGGGGACCGCTTTTTACCCCAAGACGAGAAAACTGAGTCCGGGGCATTCCCGCTCGCGTTTTCTTGGGACGAGCACCGGAAGTCCTCGAGCTCATCCCGTTTCCTTCGCTGCAAGTGCATTTCCAGTGGTTTCTGACACCGGACGAGCGTTCGCCACTCGTTGGAAGCTTCGGCCATCTTTTGGACCGTTTTGGGTCGCACCACAGTTCTCCCTCCAACGAGCTCGCTTCCCGACCTACACCTCCGGAAAACGTGTCAGGGAGCATGCCAGGAGTGTGGGTTGAAGTCCTCGGAGCACGAGACCCGAAGATCGAAAGACTTATGACCAATACGGAGCAAAGGGAAGAAACCGTCGGGGGACCGCTTTTTACCCCAGGACGAGAAAACTGAGTCCGGGGCATTCCCGCTCGCGTTTTCTTGGGACGAGCACCGGAAGTCCTCGAGCTCAGCCCGTTTCCTTCGCTGCAAGTGCATTTCCAGTGGTTTCTGACACCGGACGAGCGTTCGCCACTCGTTGGAAGCTTCGGCCATCTTTTGGACCGTTTTGGGTCGCACCACAGTTCTCCCTCCAACGAGCTCGCTTCCCGACCTACACCTCCGGAAAAACGTGTCAGGGAGCATGCCAGGAGTGTGGGTTGAAGTCCTCGGAGCACGAGACCCGAAGATCGAAAGACTTGTGACCAATACGGAGCAAAGGGAAGAAACCGTCGGGGGACCGCTTTTTACCCCAGGACGAGAAAACTGAGTCCGGGGCATTCCCGCTCGCGTTTTCTTGGGACGAGCACCGGAAGTCCTCGAGCTCAGCCCGTTTCCTTCGCTGCAAGTGCATTTCCAGTGGTTTCTGACACCGGACGAGCGTTCGCCACTCGTTGGAAGCTTCGGCCATCTTTTGGACCGTTTTGGGTCGCACCACAGTTCTCCCTCCAACGAGCTCGCTTCCCGACCTACACCTCCAGAAAACGTGTCAGGGAGCATGCCAGGAGTGTGGGTTGAAGTCCTCGGAGCACGAGACCCGAAGATCGAAAGACTTGTGACCAATACGGAGCAAAGGGAAGAAACCGTCGGGGGACCGCTTTTTACCCCAGGACGAGA
Organism: Cucumis melo; assembly: GCF_025177605.1. Lineage (NCBI taxonomy): Eukaryota > Viridiplantae > Streptophyta > Magnoliopsida > Cucurbitales > Cucurbitaceae > Cucumis > Cucumis melo. The sequence continues at coordinate 89,908 of NW_026123985.1, forward strand.
AAACTGAGTCCGGGGCATTCCCGCTCGCGTTTTCTTGGGACGAGCACCGGAAGTCCTCGAGCTCAGCCTGTTTCCTTCGCTGCAAGGGCATTTCCAGTGGTTTCTGACACCGGACGAGCGTTCGCCACTCGTTGGAAGCTTCGGCCATCTTTTGGACCGTTTTGGGTCGCACCACAGTTCTCCCTCCAACGAGCTCGCTTCCCGACCTATACCTCCGGAAAACGTGTCAGGGAGCATGCCAGGAGTGTGGGTTGAAGTCCTCGGAGCACGAGACCCGAAGATCGAAAGACTTATGACCAATACGGAGCAAAGGGAAGAAACCGTCGGGGGACCGCTTTTTACCCCAGGACGAGAAAACTGAGTCCGGGGCATTCCCGCTCGCGTTTTCTTGGGACGAGCACCGGAAGTCCTAGAGCTCAGCCCGTTTCCTTCGCTGCAAGTGCATTTCCAGTGGTTTCTGACACCGGACGAGCGTTCGCCACTCGTTGGAAGCTTCGGCCATCTTTTGGACCGTTTTGGGTCGCACCACAGTTCTCCCTCCAACGAGCTCGCTTCCCGACCTATACCTCCGGAAAACGTGTCAGGGAGCATGCCAGGAGTGTGGGTTGAAGTCCTCGGAGCACGAGACCCGAAGATCGAAAGACTTATGACCAATACGGAGCAAAGGGAAGAAACCGTCGGGGGACCGCTTTTTACCCCAGGACGAGAAAACTGAGTCCGGGGCATTCCCGCTCGCGTTTTCTTGGGACGAGCACCGGAAGTCCTCGAGCTCAGCCCGTTTCCTTCGCTGCAAGTGCATTTCCAGTGGTTTCTGACACCGGACGAGCGTTCGCCACTCGTTGGAAGCTTCGGCCATCTTTTGGACCGTTTTGGGTCGCACCACAGTTCTCCCTCCAACGAGCTCGCACCCCGACCTATACCTCCGGAAAACGTGTCAGGGAGCATGCCAGGAGTGTGGGTTGAAGTCCTCGGAGCACGAGACCCGAAGATCGAAAGACTTATGACCAATACGGAGCAAAGGGAAGAAACCGTCGGGGGACCGCTTTTTACCCCAAGACGAGAAAACTGAGTCCGGGGCATTCCCGCTCGCGTTTTCTTGGGACGAGCACCGGAAGTCCTCGAGCTCAGCCCGTTTCCTTCGCTGCAAGTGCATTTCCAGTGGTTTCTGACACCGGACGAGCGTTCGCCACTCGTTGGAAGCTTCGGCCATCTTTTGGACCGTTTTGGGTCGCACCACAGTTCTCCCTCCAACGAGCTCGCTTCCCGACCTATACCTCCGGAAAACGTGTCAGGGAGCATGCCAGGAGTGTGGGTTGAAGTCCTCGGAGCACGAGACCCGAAGATCGAAAGACTTATGACCAATACGGAGCAAAGGGAAGAAACCGTCGGGGGACCACTTTTTACCCCAGGACGAGAAAACTGAGTCCGGGGCATTCCCGCTCGCGTTTTCTTGGGACGAGCACCGGAAGTCCTCGAGCTCAGCCCGTTTCCTTCGCTGCAAGTGCATTTCCAGTGGTTTCTGACACCGGACGAGCGTTCGCCACTCGTTGGAAGCTTCGGCCATCTTTTGGACCGTTTTGGGTCGCACCACAGTTCTCCCTCCAACGAGCTCGCTTCCCGACCTACACCTCCGGAAAACGTGTCAGGGAGCATGCCAGAAGTGTGGGTTGAAGTCCTCGGAGCACGAGACCCGAAGATCGAAAGACTTGTGACCAATACGGAGCAAAGGGAAGAAACCGTCGGGGGACCGCTTTTTACCTCAGGACGAGAAAACTGAGTCCGGGGCATTCCCGCTCGCGTTTTCTTGGGACGAGCACCGGAAGTCCTCGAGCTCAGCCCGTTTCCTTCGCTGCAAGGGCATTTCCAATGGTTTCTGCTACCGGACGAGCGTTCGCCACTCGTTGGAAGCTTCGGCCATCTTTTGGACCGTTTTGGGTCGCACCACAGTTCTCCCTCCAACGAGCTCGCTTCCCGACCTATACCTCCGGAAAACGTGTCAGGGAGCATGCCAGGAGTGTGGGTTGAAGTCCTCGGAGCACGAGACCCGAAGATCGAAAGACTTATGACCAATACAGAGCAAAGGGAAGAAACCGTGTCAGGGAGCATGCCAGGAGTGTGGGTTGAAGTCCTCGGAGCACGAGACCCGAAGATCGAAAGACTTATGACCAATACGGAGCAAAGGGAAGAAACCGTCGGGGGACCGCTTTTTACCCCAGGACGAGAAAACTGAGTCCGGGGCATTCCCGCTCGCGTTTTCTTGGGACGAGCACCGGAAGTCCTCGAGCTCAGCCCGTTTCCTTCGCTGCAAGTGCATTTCCAGTGGTTTCTGACACCGGACGAGCGTTCGCCACTCGTTGGAAGCTTCGGCCATCTTTTGGACCGTTTTGGGTCGCACCACAGTTCTCCCTCCAACGAGCTCGCTTCCCGACCTATACCTCCGGAAAACGTGTCAGGGAGCATGCCAGGAGTGTGGGTTGAAGTCCTCGGAGCACGAGACCCGAAGATCGAAAGACTTATGACCAATACGGAGCAAAGGGAAGAAACCGTCGGGGGACCGCTTTTTACCCCAGGACGAGAAAACTGAGTCCGGGGCATTCCCGCTCGCGTTTTCTTGGGACGAGCACCGGAAGTCCTCGAGCTCAGCCCGTTTCCTTCGCTGCAAGTGCATTTCCAGTGGTTTCTGACACCGGACGAGCGTTCGCCACTCGTTGGAAGCTTCGGCCATCTTTTGGACCGTTTTGGGTCGCACCACAGTTCTCCCTCCAACGAGCTCGCTTCCCGACCTATACCTCCGGAAAACGTGTCAGGGAGCATGCCAGGAGTGTGGGTTGAAGTCCTCGGAGCACGAGACCCGAAGATCGAAAGACTTATGACCAATACGGAGCAAAGGGAAGAAACCGTCGGGGGACCGCTTTTTACCCCAGGACGAGAAAACTGAGTCCGGGGCATTCCCGCTCGCGTTTTCTTGGGACGAGCACCGGAAGTCCTCGAGCTCAGCCCGTTTCCTTCGCTGCAAGTGCATTTCCAGTGGTTTCTGACACCGGACGAGCGTTCGCCACTCGTTGGAAGCTTCGGCCATCTTTTGGACCGTTTTGGGTCGCACCACAGTTCTCCCTCCAACGAGCTCGCTTCCCGACCTATACCTCCGGAAAACGTGTCAGGGAGCATGCCAGGAGTGTGGGTTGAAGTCCTCGGAGCACGAGACCCGAAGATCGAAAGACTTATGACCAATACGGAGCAAAGGGAAGAAACCGTCGGGGGACCGCTTTTTACCCCAGGACGAGAAAACTGAGTCCGGGGCATTCCCGCTCGCGTTTTCTTGGGACGAGCACCGGAAGTCCTCGAGCTCAGCCCGTTTCCTTCGCTGCAAGTGCATTTCCAGTGGTTTCTGACACCGGACGAGCGTTCGCCACTCGTTGGAAGCTTCGGCCATCTTTTGGACCGTTTTGGGTCGCACCACAGTTCTCCCTCCAACGAGCTCACTTCCCGACCTATACCTCCGGAAATCGTGTCAGGGAGCATGCCAGGAGTGTGGGTTGAAGTCCTCGGAGCACGAGACCCGAAGATCGAAAGACTTATGACCAATACGGAGCAAAGGGAAGAAACCGTCGGGGGACCGCTTTTTACCCCAGGACGAGAAAACTGAGTCCGGGGCATTCCCGCTCGCGTTTTCTTGGGACGAGCACCGGAAGTCCTCGAGCTCAGCCCGTTTCCTTCGCTGCAAGTGCATTTCCAGTGGTTTCTGACACCGGACGAGCGTTCGCCACTCGTTGGAAGCTTCGGCCATCTTTTGGACCGTTTTGGGTCGCACCACAGTTCTCCCTCCAACGAGCTCGCTTCCCGACCTATACCTCCGGAAAACGTGTCAGGGAGCATGCCAGGAGTGTGGGTTGAAGTCCTCGGAGCACGAGACCCGAAGATCGAAAGACTTATGACCAATACGGAGCAAAGGGAAGAAACCGTCGGGGGACCGCTTTTTACCCCAGGACGAGAAAACTGAGTCCGGGGCATTCCCGCTCGCGTTTTCTTGGGACGAGCACCGGAAGTCCTCGAGCTCAGCCCGTTTCCTTCGCTGCAAGTGCATTTCCAGTGGTTTCTGACACCGGACGAGCGTTCGCCACTCGTTGGAAGCTTCGGCCATCTTTTGGACCGTTTTGGGTCGCACCACAGTTCTCCCTCCAACGAGCTCGCTTCCCGACCTATACCTCCGGAAAACGTGTCAGGGAGCATGCCAGGAGTGTGGGTTGAAGTCCTCGGAGCACGAGACCCGAAGATCGAAAGACTTATGACCAATACGGAGCAAAGGGAAGAAACCGTCGGGGGACCGCTTTTTACCCCAGGACGAGAAAACTGAGTCCGGGGCATTCCCGCTCGCGTTTTCTTGGGACGAGCACCGGAAGTCCTCGAGCTCAGCCCGTTTCCTTCGCTGCAAGTGCATTTCCAGTGGTTTCTGACACCGGACGAGCGTTCGCCACTCGTTGGAAGCTTCGGCCATCTTTTGGACCGTTTTGGGTCGCACCACAGTTCTCCCTCCAACGAGCTCGCTTCCCGACCTATACCTCCGGAAAACGTGTCAGGGAGCATGCCAGGAGTGTGGGTTGAAGTCCTCGGAGCACGAGACCCGAAGATCGAAAGACTTATGACCAATACGGAGCAAAGGGAAGAAACCGTCGGGGGACCGCTTTTTACCCCAGGACGAGAAAACTGAGTCCGGGGCATTCCCGCTCGCGTTTTCTTGGGACGAGCACCGGAAGTCCTCGAGCTCAGCCCGTTTCCTTCGCTTCAAGTGCATTTCCAGTGGTTTCTGACACCGGACGAGCGTTCGCCACTCGTTGGAAGCTTCGGCCATCTTTTGGACCGTTTTGGGTCGCACCACAGTTCTCCCTCCAACGAGCTCGCTTCCCGACCTATACCTCCGGAAAACGTGTCAGGGAGCATGCCAGGAGTGTGGGTTGAAGTCCTCGGAGCACGAGACCCGAAGATCGAAAGACTTATGACCAATACGGAGCAAAGGGAAGAAACCGTCGGGGGACCGCTTTTTACCCCAGGACGAGAAAACTGAGTCCGGGGCATTCCCGCTCGCGTTTTCTTGGGACGAGCACCGGAAGTCCTCGAGCTCAGCCCGTTTCCTTCGCTGCAAGTGCATTTCCAGTGGTTTCTGACACCGGACGAGCGTTCGCCACTCGTTGGAAGCTTCGGCCATCTTTTGGACCGTTTTGGGTCGCACCACAGTTCTCCCTCCAACGAGCTCGCTTCCCGACCTATACCTCCGGAAAACGTGTCCGGGAGCATGCCAGGAGTGTGGGTTGAAGTCCTCGGAGCACGAGACCCGAAGATCGAAAGACTTATGACCAATACGGAGCAAAGGGAAGAAACCGTCGGGGGACCGCTTTTTACCCCAGGACGAGAAAACTGAGTCCGGGGCATTCCCGCTCGCGTTTTCTTGGGACGAGCACCGGAAGTCCTCGAGCTCAGCCCGTTTCCTTCGCTGCAAGTGCATTTCCAGTGGTTTCTGACACCGGACGAGCGTTCGCCACTCGTTGGAAGCTTCGGCCATCTTTTGGACCGTTTTGGGTCGCACCACAGTTCTCCCTCCAACGAGCTCGCTTCCCGACCTATACCTCCGGAAAACGTGTCAGGGAGCATGCCAGGAGTGTGGGTTGAAGTCCTCGGAGCACGAGACCCGAAGATCGAAAGACTTATGACCAATACGGAGCAAAGGGAAGAAACCGTCGGGGGACCGCTTTTTACCCCAGGACGAGAAAAACTGAGTCCGGGGCATTCCCGCTCGCGTTTTCTTGGGACGAGCACCGGAAGTCCTCGAGCTCAGCCCGTTTCCTTCGCTGCAAGTGCATTTCCAGTGGTTTCTGACACCGGACGAGCGTTCGCCACTCGTTGGAAGCTTCGGCCATCTTTTGGACCGTTTTGGGTCGCACCACAGTTCTCCCTCCAACGAGCTCGCTTCCCGACCTATACCTCCGGAAAACGTGTCAGGGAGCATGCCAGGAGTGTGGGTTGAAGTCCTCGGAGCACGAGACCCGAAGATCGAAAGACTTATGACCAATACGGAGCAAAGGGAAGAAACCGTCGGGGGACCGCTTTTTACCCCAGGACGAGAAAACTGAGTCCGGGGCATTCCCGCTCGCGTTTTCTTGGGACGAGCACCGGAAGTCCTCGAGCTCAGCCCGTTTCCTTCGCTTCAAGTGCATTTCCAGTGGTTTCTGACACCGGACGAGCGTTCGCCACTCGTTGGAAGCTTCGGCCATCTTTTGGACCGTTTTGGGTCGCACCACAGTTCTCCCTCCAACGAGCTCGCTTCCCGACCTATACCTCCGGAAAACGTGTCAGGGAGCATGCCAGGAGTGTGGGTTGAAGTCCTCGGAGCACGAGACCCGAAGATCGAAAGACTTATGACCAATACGGAGCAAAGGGAAGAAACCGTCGGGGGACCGCTTTTTACCCCAGGACGAGAAAACTGAGTCCGGGGCATTCCCGCTCGCGTTTTCTTGGGACGAGCACCGGAAGTCCTCGAGCTCAGCCCGTTTCCTTCGCTGCAAGTGCATTTCCAGTGGTTTCTGACACCGGACGAGCGTTCGCCACTCGTTGGAAGCTTCGGCCATCTTTTGGACCGTTTTGGGTCGCACCACAGTTCTCCCTCCAACGAGCTCGCTTCCCGACCTATACCTCCGGAAAACGTGTCAGGGAGCATGCCAGGAGTGTGGGTTGAAGTCCTCGGAGCACGAGACCCGAAGATCGAAAGACTTATGACCAATACGGAGCAAAGGGAAGAAACCGTCGGGGGACCGCTTTTTTACCCCAGGACGAGAAAACTGAGTCCGGGGCATTCCCGCTCGCGTTTTCTTGGGACGAGCACCGGAAGTCCTCGAGCTCAGCCCGTTTCCTTCGCTGCAAGTGCATTTCCAGTGGTTTCTGACACCGGACGAGCGTTCGCCACTCGTTGGAAGCTTCGGCCATCTTTTGGACCGTTTTGGGTCGCACCACAGTTCTCCCTCCAACGAGCTCGCTTCCCGACCTATACCTCCGGAAAACGTGTCAGGGAGCATGCCAGGAGTGTGGGGTTGAAGTCCTCGGAGCACGAGACCCGAAGATCGAAAGACTTATGACCAATACGGAGCAAAGGGAAGAAACCGTCGGGGGACCGCTTTTTACCCCAGGACGAGAAAACTGAGTCCGGGGCATTCCCGCTCGCGTTTTCTTGGGACGAGCACCGGAAGTCCTCGAGCTCAGCCCGTTTCCTTCGCTGCAAGTGCATTTCCAGTGGTTTCTGACACCGGACGAGCGTTCGCCACTCGTTGGAAGCTTCGGCCATCTTTTGGACCGTTTTGGGTCGCACCACAGTTCTCCCTCCAACGAGCTCGCTTCCCGACCTATACCTCCGGAAAACGTGTCAGGGAGCATGCCAGGAGTGTGGGTTGAAGTCCTCGGAGCACGAGACCCGAAGATCGAAAGACTTATGACCAATACGGAGCAAAGGGAAGAAACCGTCGGGGGGACCGCTTTTTACCCCAGGACGAGAAAACTGAGTCCGGGGCATTCCCGCTCGCGTTTTCTTGGGACGAGCACCGGAAGTCCTCGAGCTCAGCCCGTTTCCTTCGCTGCAAGTGCATTTCCAGTGGTTTCTGACACCGGACGAGCGTTCGCCACTCGTTGGAAGCTTCGGCCATCTTTTGGACCGTTTTGGGTCGCACCACAGTTCTCCCTCCAACGAGCTCGCTTCCCGACCTATACCTCCGGAAAACGTGTCAGGGAGCATGCCAGGAGTGTGGGTTGAAGTCCTCGGAGCACGAGACCCGAAGATCGAAAGACTTATGACCAATACGGAGCAAAGGGAAGAAACCGTCGGGGGACCCGCTTTTTACCCCAGGACGAGAAAACTGAGTCCGGGGCATTCCCCGCTCGCGTTTTCTTGGGACGAGCACCGGAAGTCCTCGAGCTCAGCCCGTTTCCTTCGCTGCAAGTGCATTTCCAGTGGTTTCTGACACCGGACGAGCGTTCGCCACTCGTTGGAAGCTTCGGCCATCTTTTGGACCGTTTTGGGTCGCACCACAGTTCTCCCTCCAACGAGCTCGCTTCCCGACCTATACCTCCGGAAAACGTGTCAGGGAGCATGCCAGGAGTGTGGGTTGAAGTCCTCGGAGCACGAGACCCGAAGATCGAAAGACTTATGACAAATACGGAGCAAAGGGAAGAAACCGTCGGGGGACCGCTTTTTACCCCAGGACGAGAAAACTGAGTCCGGGGCATTCCGCTCGCGTTTTCTTGGGACGAGCACCGGAAGTCCTCGAGCTCAGCCCGTTTCCTTCGCTGCAAGTGCATTTCCAGTGGTTTCTGACACCGGGACGAGCGTTCGCCACTCGTTGGAAGCTTCGGCCATCTTTTGGACCGTTTTGGGTCGCACCACAGTTCTCCCTCCAACGAGCTCGCTTCCCGACCTATACCTCCGGAAAACGTGTCAGGGAGCATGCCAGGAGTGTGGGTTGAAGTCCTCGGAGCACGAGACCCGAAGATCGAAAGACTTATGACCAATACGGAGCAAAGGGAAGAAACCGTCGGGGGACCGCTTTTTACCCCAGGACGAGAAAACTGAGTCCGGGGCATTCCCGCTCGCGTTTTCTTGGGACGAGCACCGGAAGTCCTCGAGCTCAGCCCGTTTCCTTCGCTGCAAGTGCATTTCCAGTGGTTTCTGACACCGGACGAGCGTTCGCCACTCGTTGGAAGCTTCGGCCATCTTTTGGACCGTTTTGGGTCGCACCACAGTTCTCCCTCCAACGAGCTCGCTTCCCCGACCTATACCTCCGGAAAACGTGTCAGGGAGCATGCCAGGAGTGTGGGTTGAAGTCCTCGGAGCACGAGACCCGAAGATCGAAAGACTTATGACCAATACGGAGCAAAGGGAAGAAACCGTCGGGGGACCGCTTTTTACCCCAGGACGAGAAAACTGAGTCCGGGGCATTCCCCGCTCGCGTTTTCTTGGGACGAGCACCGGAAGTCCTCGAGCTCAGCCCGTTTCCTTCGCTGCAAGTGCATTTCCAGTGGTTTCTGACACCGGACGAGCGTTCGCCACTCGTTGGAAGCTTCGGCCATCTTTTGGACCGTTTTGGGTCGCACCACAGTTCTCCCTCCAACGAGCTCGCTTCCCGACCTATACCTCCGGAAAACGTGTCAGGGAGCATGCCAGGAGTGTGGGTTGAAGTCCTCGGGGCACGAGACCCGAAGATCGAAAGACTTATGACCAATACGGAGCAAAGGGAAGAAACCGTCGGGGGACCGCTTTTTACCCCAGGACGAGAAAACTGAGTCCGGGGCATTCCCGCTCGCGTTTTCTTGGGACGAGCACCGGAAGTCCTCGAGCTCAGCCCGTTTCCTTCGCTGCAAGTGCATTTCCAGTGGTTTCTGACACCCGGACGAGCGTTCGCCACTCGTTGGAAGCTTCGGCCATCTTTTGGACCGTTTTGGGTCGCACCACAGTTCTCCCTCCAACGAGCTCGCTTCCCGACCTATACCTCCGGAAAACGTGTCAGGGAGCATGCCAGGAGTGTGGGTTGAAGTCCTCGGAGCACGAGACCCGAAGATCGAAAGACTTATGACCAATACGGAGCAAAGGGAAGAAACCGTCGGGGGACCGCTTTTTACCCCAGGACGAGAAAACTGAGTCCGGGGCATTCCCGCTAGCGTTTTCTTGGGACGAGCACCGGAAGTCCTCGAGCTCAGCCCGTTTCCTTCGCTGCAAGTGCATTTCCAGTGGTTTCTGACACCCGGACGAGCGTTCGCCACTCGTTGGAAGCTTCGGCCATCTTTTGGACCGTTTTGGGTCGCACCACAGTTCTCCCTCCAACGAGCTCGCTTCCCGACCTATACCTCCGGAAAACGTGTCAGGGAGCATGCCAGGAGTGTGGGTTGAAGTCCTCGGAGCACGAGACCCGAAGATCGAAAGACTTATGACCAATACGGAGCAAAGGGAAGAAACCGTCGGGGGACCGCTTTTTACCCCAGGACGAGAAAACTGAGTCCGGGGCATTCCCCGCTCGCGTTTTCTTGGGACGAGCACCGAAAGTCCTCGAGCTCAGTCCGTTTCCTTCGCTGCAAGTGCATTTCCAGTGGTTTCTGACACCCGGACGAGCGTTCGCCACTCGTTGGAAGCTTCGGCCATCTTTTGGACCGTTTTGGGTCGCACCACAGTTCTCCCTCCAACGAGCTCGCTTCCCGACCTATACCTCCGGAAAACGTGTCAGGGAGCATGCCAGGAGTGTGGGTTGAAGTCCTCGGAGCACGAGACCCGAAGATCGAAAGACTTATGACCAATACGGAGCAAAGGGAAGAAACCGTCGGGGGACCGCTTTTTTACCCCAGGACGAGAAAACTGAGTCCGGGGCATTCCCCGCTCGCGTTTTCTTGGGACGAGCACCGGAAGTCCTCGAGCTCAGCCCGTTTCCTTCGCTGCAAGTGCATTTCCAGTGGTTTCTGACACCTGGACGAGCGTTCGCCACTCGTTGGAAGCTTCGGCCATCTTTTGGACCGTTTTGGGTCGCACCACAGTTCTCCCTCCAACGAGCTCGCTTCCCGACCTATACCTCCGGAAAACGTGTCAGGGAGCATGCCAGGAGTGTGGGTTGAAGTCCTCGGAGCACGAGACCCCGAAGATCGAAAGACTTATGACCAATACGGAGCAAAGGGAAGAAACCGTCGGGGGACCCGCTTTTTACCCCAGGACGAGAAAACTGAGTCCGGGGCATTCCCGCTCACGTTTTCTTGGGACGAGCACCGGAAGTCCTCGAGCTCAGCCCGTTTCCTTCGCTGCAAGTGCATTTCCAGTGGTTTCTGACACCGGACGAGCGTTCGCCACTCGTTGGAAGCTTCGGCCATCTTTTGGACCGTTTTGGGTCGCACCACAGTTCTCCCTCCAACGAGCTCGCTTCCCGACCTATACCTCCGGAAAACGTGTCAGGGAGCATGCCAGGAGTGTGGGTTGAAGTCCTCGGAGCACGAGACCCGAAGATCGAAAGACTTATGACCAATACGGAGCAAAGGGAAGAAACCGTCGGGGGACCGCTTTTTACCCCAGGACGAGAAAACTGAGTCCGGGGCATTCCCGCTCGCGTTTTCTTGGGACGAGCACCGGAAGTCCTCGAGCTCAGCCCGTTTCCTTCGCTGCAAGTGCATTTCCAGTGGTTTCTGACACCAGGACGAGCGTTCGCCACTCGTTGGAAGCTTCGGCCATCTTTTGGACCGTTTTGGGTCGCACCACAGTTCTCCCTCCAACGAGCTCGCTTCCCGACCTATACCTCCGGAAAACGTGTCAGGGAGCATGCCAGGAGTGTGGGTTGAAGTCCTCGGGGCACGAGACCCGAAGATCGAAAGACTTATGACCAATACGGAGCAAAGGGAAGAAACCGTCGGGGGACCGCTTTTTACCCCAGGACGAGAAAACTGAGTCCGGGGCATTCCCGCTCGCGTTTTCTTGGGACGAGCACCGGAAGTCCTCGAGCTCAGCCCGTTTCCTTCGCTGCAAGTGCATTTCCAGTGGTTTCTGACACCGGACGAGCGTTCGCCACTCGTTGGAAGCTTCGGCCATCTTTTGGACCGTTTTGGGTCGCACCACAGTTCTCCCTCCAACGAGCTCGCTTCCCGACCTATACCTCCGGAAAACGTGTCAGGGAGCATGCCAGGAGTGTGGGTTGAAGTCCTCGGAGCACGAGACCCGAAGATCGAAAGACTTATGACCAATACGGAGCAAAGGGAAGAAACCGTCGGGGGGACCGCTTTTTTACCCCAGGACGAGAAAACTGAGTCCGGGGCATTCCCGCTAGCGTTTTCTTGGGACGAGCACCGGAAGTCCTCGAGCTCAGCCCCGTTTCCTTCGCTGCAAGTGCATTTCCAGTGGTTTCTGACACCGGACGAGCGTTCGCCACTCGTTGGAAGCTTCGGCCATCTTTTGGACCGTTTTGGGTCGCACCACAGTTCTCCCTCCAACGAGCTCGCTTCCCGACCTATACCTCCGAAAACGTGTCAGGGAGCATGCCAGGAGTGTGGGTTGAAGTCCTCGGAGCACGAGACCCGAAGATCGAAAGACTTATGACCAATACGGAGCAAAGGGAAGAAACCGTCGGGGGACCCGCTTTTTACCCCAGGACGAGAAAACTGAGTCCGGGGCATTCCCGCTAGCGTTTTCTTGGGACGAGCACCGGAAGTCCTCGAGCTCAGCCCGTTTCCTTCGCTGCAAGTGCATTTCCAGTGGTTTCTGACACCGGACGAGCGTTCGCCACTCGTTGGAAGCTTCGGCCATCTTTTGGACCGTTTTGGGTCGCACCACAGTTCTCCCCTCCAACGAGCTCGCTTCCCGACCTATACCTCCGGAAAACGTGTCAGGGAGCATGCCAGGAGTGTGGGTTGAAGTCCTCGGAGCACGAGACCCGAAGATCGAAAGACTTATGACCAATACGGAGCAAAGGGAAGAAACCGTCGGGGGACCGCTTTTTACCCCAGGACGAGAAAACTGAGTCCGGGGCATTCCCGCTCGCGTTTTCTTGGGACGAGCACCGAAAGTCCTCGAGCTCAGTCCGTTTCCTTCGCTGCAAGTGCATTTCCAGTGGTTTCTGACACCGGACGAGCGTTCGCCACTCGTTGGAAGCTTCGGCCATCTTTTGGACCGTTTTGGGTCGCACCACAGTTCTCCCTCCAACGAGCTCGCTTCCCGACCTATACCTCCGGAAAACGTGTCAGGGAGCATGCCAGGAGTGTGGGTTGAAGTCCTCGGAGCACGAGACCCGAAGATCGAAAGACTTATGACCAATACGGAGCAAAGGGAAGAAACCGTCGGGGGACCGCTTTTTACCCCCAGGACGAGAAAACTGAGTCCGGGGCATTCCCGCTCGCGTTTTCTTGGGACGAGCACCGGAAGTCCTCGAGCTCAGCCCGTTTCCTTCGCTGCAAGTGCATTTCCAGTGGTTTCTGACACCGGACGAGCGTTCGCCACTCGTTGGAAGCTTCGGCCATCTTTTGGACCGTTTTGGGTCGCACCACAGTTCTCCCTCCAACGAGCTCGCTTCCCGACCTATACCTCCGGAAAACGTGTCAGGGAGCATGCCAGGAGTGTGGGTTGAAGTCCTCGGAGCACGAGACCCGAAGATCGAAAGACTTATGACCAATACGGAGCAAAGGGAAGAAACCGTCGGGGGACCGCTTTTTACCCCAGGACGAGAAAACTGAGTCCGGGGCATTCCCCGCTCACGTTTTCTTGGGACGAGCACCGGAAGTCCTCGAGCTCAGCCCGTTTCCTTCGCTGCAAGTGCATTTCCAGTGGTTTCTGACACCGGACGAGCGTTCGCCACTCGTTGGAAGCTTCGGCCATCTTTTGGACCGTTTTGGGTCGCACCACAGTTCTCCCTCCAACGAGCTCGCTTCCCGACCTATACCTCCGGAAAACGTGTCAGGGAGCATGCCAGGAGTGTGGGTTGAAGTCCTCGGAGCACGAGACCCGAAGATCGAAAGACTTATGACCAATACGGAGCAAAGGGAAGAAAACCGTCGGGGGGACCGCTTTTTACCCCAGGACGAGAAAACTGAGTCCGGGGGCATTCCCGCTCGCGTTTTCTTGGGACGAGCACCGGAAGTCCTCGAGCTCAGCCCGTTTCCTTCGCTGCAAGTGCATTTCCAGTGGTTTCTGACACCGGACGAGCGTTCGCCACTCGTTGGAAGCTTCGGCCATCTTTTGGACCGTTTTGGGTCGCACCACAGTTCTCCCTCCAACGAGCTCGCTTCCCGACCTATACCTCCGGAAAACGTGTCAGGGAGCATGCCAGGAGTGTGGGTTGAAGTCCTCGGAGCACGAGACCCGAAGATCGAAAGACTTATGACAAATACGGAGCAAAGGGAAGAAACCGTCGGGGGACCCGCTTTTTACCCCAGGACGAGAAAACTGAGTCCGGGGCATTCCCGCTCGCGTTTTCTTGGGACGAGCACCGGAAGTCCTCGAGCTCAGCCCGTTTCCTTCGCTGCAAGTGCATTTCCAGTGGTTTCTGACACCGGACGAGCGTTCGCCACTCGTTGGAAGCTTCGGCCATCTTTTGGACCGTTTTGGGTCGCACCACAGTTCTCCCTCCAACGAGCTCGCTTCTCGACCTATACCTCCGGAAAACGTGTCAGGGAGCATGCCAGGAGTGTGGGTTGAAGTCCTCGGAGCACGAGACCCGAAGATCGAAAGACTTATGACCAATACGGAGCAAAGGGAAGAAACCGTCGGGGGACCGCTTTTTACCCCAGGACGAGAAAACTGAGTCCGGGGCATTCCCGCTCGCGTTTTCTTGGGACGAGCACCGGAAGTCCTCGAGCTCAGCCCGTTTCCTTCGCTGCAAGTGCATTTCCAGTGGTTTCTGACACCCGGACGAGCGTTCGCCACTCGTTGGAAGCTTCGGCCATCTTTTGGACCGTTTTGGGTCGCACCACAGTTCTCCCTCCAACGAGCTCGCTTCCCGACCTATACCTCCGGAAAACGTGTCAGGGAGCATGCCAGGAGTGTGGGTTGAAGTCCTCGGGGCACGAGACCCGAAGATCGAAAGACTTATGACCAATACGGAGCAAAGGGAAGAAACCGTCGGGGGGACCGCTTTTTACCCCAGGACGAGAAAACTGAGTCCGGGGCATTCCCGCTCGCGTTTTCTTGGGACGAGCACCGGAAGTCCTCGAGCTCAGCCCGTTTCCTTCGCTGCAAGTGCATTTCCAGTGGTTTCTGACACCGGACGAGCGTTCGCCACTCGTTGGAAGCTTCGGCCATCTTTTGGACCGTTTTGGGTCGCACCACAGTTCTCCCTCCAACGAGCTCGCTTCCCGACCTATACCTCCGGAAAACGTGTCAGGGAGCATGCCAGGAGTGTGGGTTGAAGTCCTCGGAGCACGAGACCCGAAGATCGAAAGACTTATGACCAATACGGAGCAAAGGGAAGAAACCGTCGGGGGACCGCTTTTTACCCCAGGACGAGAAAACTGAGTCCGGGGCATTCCCGCTAGCGTTTTCTTGGGACGAGCACCGGAAGTCCTCGAGCTCAGCCCGTTTCCTTCGCTGCAAGTGCATTTCCAGTGGTTTCTGACACCGGACGAGCGTTCGCCACTCGTTGGAAGCTTCGGCCATCTTTTGGACCCGTTTTGGGTCGCACCACAGTTCTCCCTCCAACGAGCTCGCTTCCCGACCTATACCTCCGGAAAACGTGTCAGGGAGCATGCCAGGAGTGTGGGTTGAAGTCCCTCGGAGCACGAGACCCGAAGATCGAAAGACTTATGACCAATACGGAGCAAAGGGAAGAAAACCGTCGGGGGACCGCTTTTTACCCCAGGACGAGAAAACTGAGTCCGGGGCATTCCCGCTCGCGTTTTCTTGGGGACGAA